>NW_004567122.1:24447456-24458839 GCF_000260355.1 Condylura cristata | reverse complement strand
GGGCGGGGATCAAACTCGTGCTGCAGACAGCTTCATAGTGCTGTGCTCTAACACATCCTTGATTTCTGTGTAGAAAAGAGTTGGTGCAGGATCCTTGCAGGCGGGTTAGACATAGAACTTTACTATAGGTGAGAGAATACGCTCCAGAGTGAGTGTGGGCAGAATCAGAGGAGAATCGCGCCTCAGAGCCCAAGGCTGCTGCTATAAATACTTGTTTAGTTTGAGGGGGGCAGGGGCTCACAGGCAGCACTCTGTGGGCTCTGACCAATTTGGTTTGTCAAGACTGCTGGGCCTTAACATCCAGTTGGTGAAGTGAGACAGGACAAGTTTTACAACTAGTGGTGCCAGGTGTGAGATCGGGGTCTAAGCTGCTAAGGTTGGGGCTGTACGCAGAACGTGCATTGTTGCTGTTTTTCAGAGTTACTGGATGGGAAAAGTGAGAGGCTGCAGCCTCTGTGTCTGTTGCGGCCCCCCCCCCCGCTCCTTCCTCCTCACCTGCACCCCGCCCCTCTGGACACCTCAGCTATGCAGTGAGATTTTGGGGATTCAACAGACACACTCTTAACTTCCCCACATGCTCCAGAAGGGGACGGGGCCCTCCATACCCCTTCCTATTTTCACAGAGCCGCAGAGCCCATGGGAGCCCTGGGGGGCCAGGTGGGGTGCTCTGGGTCCGGGCCAGCTGAGCACTGTCGGAACTAAACGATTTTAACAAATTCCCCCGGGGCTCCCTCTCTGTGCCTGCTCCGAGTCAACATGCCCGGCCGGCGGCGAGGGTTCGTGCTTCTCCTGCCCTGAGCAGTGAGCCTGATGGCTCGGAGGCGGGAGAGCAGAGCGTGATTTAAGAGGCAACTCGAAATGCATCACTTTAATGTTTATAAAATATTATGCCAGCTGCGTCGGCATCAATCACTCGGTGCTTATCTCTCCCCTCGTGGCTCCTTCACCAAGAGTCACATTTTTCCTGTGTATGATTGTCCCCTCTCCGCTGGCCTGTTGGCTCCCCTCTTTCTTTATTTCCATTTTCTCCATTTTTCATCCATCCGTCCAGCAAGCACTGACAAAGCGCCTATTGTATATAGTGTTCCTCTCCCAGGGTCGGGCCACTGGGTGTTTACAGAGGGGTGACCTTTGCTATCCAGGGTCCCCCTTACCTCCGGCTTCCTTACCGGCTCCCCCATCTTCCTAACCTGCCCTTCCCTCTGCACGCACACTGGCAAGAGGTGTGAGCGGAGGCACCACAGGGCACAGCTCGTAAGTGTCCAGCTGTCACAGTTCCCCACGCTGCACCTGTCAGGGCCCCCAAGTCCGAGCAGAGTGGGCAGAGTAATGAAGGCTCCCGGCACGCGCGGGGCCAGCCTGCCTCCTCAGCTCACGCCACTGCTGCCCCAAGCTCCGGAGCTCCGACTTGGAGGAAACCTAGTGGGGAAGCAGCCCCCTCAGAGGGCTCGCCCCCTCCGCGCTGATCCCATTTTGGCGTTTCAACAGCCGGCATTTGATGAATCTTTTCATCGATGCTGAGAATTTCAAAAAGCCTATGATTGCAGGAAAATATTTTTCAACCCTCCACAATTGCCCGAAGAATGATCAGTTATGATGCCGGCTATCAAGTGGGAAAAGGCAGGGATTAATAATTTCTCTAGCCTGAAGTACACCTCAAAAAATTAAAAACTATCATGCATGGTCACTGAAGAGAAATCCAAAGCCAGGTTCAGAGAACCCCCCAGCCAGAAACAAACCTTCAAAGGTCAGCCAGTTCCTTCACCAGACTTCAGACAGTGCAACCTTTAAATTGCCCCCAGGTGGGTGAGGAAGCTGTCGGCTCACCTGGCAGACCCTGACTGTACCTAGCAAAGCTCACACTTCATTAGGCCCAGGAGCACGAGGCAGGGCACCCCACTTCTGGCTTCCTGGTCTCCCTGGGAGCCCACATTCTGGACTGGACTCAAATCCACAACCCAGCTGCTTCCCCTGCACTCACTATGCTCCCTGAGCTGTTTTGACTGGCACAAACCTTTTAGCATTGATGTGAGTCAACAGCCCCTCTTCCACAAGTCCAACTGGAGAATGGGCCGTTTTCAGGGGTCTCAAGGCTACCCCAAGCCTCCGTGCAGCGCTAGACCCCCAGGGGGGTTACCTTCCAGTGGAGATGCCAGCCCCAGGCCCGCACCTGATGGCCTTCTCCTTTTCCCTGCAGAGGTGGTTCAGCTCAGCCTCGCCCCCGAGGAGAGGGTCAGTGTGGCCACGGTGACCGTGGGGATGAGCACGGTGCTGACCTGCGCCATCCGCGGGGACCTGCGGCCTCCCATCGTGTGGAAGCGCAACGGGCTCACCCTGAACTTCCTGGACTTGGAAGACATCAATGTAAGTCCCCTGGGACTGACTTGGTGCCTGGGAACTAAGTGTGCAAGACGCCACGTGGCGGTGGCAGGGTCAGAGGGTTTTGTGGGCACATCCCACTGTGGGTCCCTTCCAGTCTGCTGCCTGATGGGGGAGGGGCAGAAAATCCTAGACAGAGTGGAGGGTGGCCAGCAGCCTGCCAGGCAGACCCAGAGTGCAGAGGGGGGTGCTGCCGGGGAGGCCAGTGCCAGGTCAGGGATGTCTCTGTCTAGGCCACATCAGCAGTGGTAGAGCAGGGGGAGCGGGCCACGCGGACAGCAGCTCCAGGGAGACTCCAGATCCTAACGCAGAGATGGACATGGCTGGATGCAGGGGCGGGCAGCTGGTTTGGCCGGGGGCAGGAGCCAGGCGGTGGAAGGACAGATGAGGCCACAGGGGCTGCTCTGGGGGTTGTTTTCTGGGCAAGGAAATGTGGCTTTGCTGACTTGTGTGAGGAAGAAATCAGCTAAGCTCGCAGAGCCTAACACGACCATTGGGGATACTTCTGGATTCTGAGGACTCAGGCAGCCTGGTCTGGGGTCCCAGCATCACCCCACACTGGATTTATGGCTCTGAGCAACTTCTCAAACCTCTGATCCTCAATAAATTAACCTATTAGAAAAGCAACATTGACGGTATCTCCCTTCCACGGGACTTTAAAAAAAAAAAGAGAGAGAATAATTCAAATGTATTGGCCCTGGTTTGGCATCAAGGAGGAGGTAGTATTCCAGAAGTTTGTGTGAGAAGACCATGACGTCATCCTTGTAGCATGCTCTCAGGACACTGGACAGGTCTTAAGCAAGGGGGACAGGACTGCAGCTCAAGGGGGCCAGCCCTGGTCTCCTTGGTTGGGGGCAGAGGGAACTGGCCAGTAACCCTGTGAATTGGTCTAGCACATAGGGCCAGGGCGTATTCCAAAAAGAGACCACCACATTGCTTAAATGGAATTGCCACTGTAGCAATCAGATCCACACCCCCTTGGAGTGAGTCTTCATCACAGGAAGCAGTGAGCTCCCCATCGATAGAGGCAAGCAAGCTCACTCAGGAGAATGGTCAGCAACACAGCGAAGCCCATGACCTTGACGAGCCCTCCCATTCTGAGAATACCTCATGGGCAAGGATCCCAGCGTGAAACTGCAGGAGTCACAGACGCTGAGACTCTGCTACCCTCTGGGCCCCTTTGGTGGTCATGAGGGAAGCAGATGGCAAGAGGGGACCGCTCTGGAGGTACTTCCCTGGGCAGAGCTGGGCAGTGGTGCACGCCCCTCGCCCTAATCACACCAGGCACGGTTGTTTTCTCGTGACTCCCCTACCGCGTCTCTCCTGAGTCCTCTCCGTCTCTGGATTTAGTGCCGTGCAACCCTGGGCTGCGTGATGAGCCGATGCTGAGGCTTAGACTGTCCAGGCTCTGAGCAAGGGAAGGCAGAGTCGTGTGAGGGGCGTGCGTGCTTGTGTGTGTGTGTCTGTCTGTCTGGCCAGTGGTGATTAATTCAGAGCTAGGGCAGGTCTGCTGTGTCACTCTGAGCACCCACTTGCACTTCTTGATGCTCTATTGAAAGACATCAAGAACGGCAAATGCGGAGCTCCTGTTAATGCACTTGCCATCAGTTAATTAAGTTCCTTGGAGTGTTTTTCCCCTCCCTTGAGCATGCCTCCAGCACCAGCTCAATTGCATTTCTCCTTTCACAGTGAGGTCAGCAATTTGGCTAATTATGGGTACAACTGGAGATTAATGGGCTCTCGTTACCTCCTATGAAGCACTTCTGCTCATGGTCAAGTTGGCACAGGCAGGGCTGTGCTCCCCGGAAACCCTCATGTGAGGGTACAAGACAGAGCCAAGCTCTACAGGGCTCCTCCCTGATATGTGCCAGAAACCACAGCACGCATGCACACCTCACTGCCTCAGTGTTGGGGCAGCGGGAGGCAGTGCCATCTGCCAGTGAAGGACATAGGCCCCGGGGTCCCAGGGACCTGGGCTCACCAGTTGAGTCACCCTGGAAAGCCACTTGGCTTCTCTCAGCCACAGTTCCCCATCTGTAAAGAGGGGCCGAAACCCCATTTCCAGTCTCCTGGGTTCTAGTGAAGGTTCAATGAGAGGATACGTGTTTCCTACTCGTCCACGCTCATTCTTGCTGTTACTACTCTTACAGCTGTAGCCCTGCTGCGGGGCATCCTCAGCACCGCTCAGCCCCACTGGGCTCCACAGTCAGGCAGATGTGACCCTGGAATGCCCCTGCTGCCCTCAGTCAGGGTCAGGGCAGCACTGTCCCTGTCTGCCCGTCTCACGGGGTACGGGGACGCTGACCGGCCCCTCCTGCAGCCTCGAGTAAGCTGCTAACTTCTCTGAGGCTGTGTGGACAGGGAGGTGGCGACATCCTTCCCGCCGGGAGTTCTCTAGCTGCGTGTGTGAAGCACGTGGGTGCTGCCCAGCCGCAGCTGGTGAGGGGTCAGCGAGGAGAGCAGCCGGGTGGAAATCAGGCCTCAGCAGGGGCGTGCCGGCTCATCAGGATTCAGGGGGCACGCTAGAAGCAGGATACGGGGAACAGCCCAGAAGGGCAGCCCCCACAAAGCAAGACCTGTCAGGGAGGGGTCGGTGGGTCCCAGAGTCCCTCAGTCTGGGGCGTGTCTGAGCCGCCTGCCACAGTCAGAGACAAAATACAATCACCGCTCAGCAGAGTAGTGATGAGCGTGGCGCTGAAACACCACGCAAACAGGGGTGAGGGGGGCTGATGGGCTCAGCAGGCCCAAGGCAGGGAGACGAGAGAGCGCGCAGAGGTGTGGGCCCCTTTCTTTGTCATTTGGATGAGACATCTTGATTGGCAACGAAATATTAATCACTTTTTCACTCCTCTCTTAATGAGAAGCTTTCATGGGCAACAAAATATTAATTTGTCTTGTCTTATCTGTTAAGAATTCTGTTAATGAATTCAGTCACAGGACTATTACAGAATGCCATCCTAATGACACATGTAATTAAACTTTTCTGACTTGCAAACATCAAAGATGCCTTGAGCATCAGAATAATATTTGATCAGAAAGTAAATGTACCCCCGTCGCCCGGGGCCAAGCGAGAAAAGGAGCTGCTCACATCCCTCCCCCCAAAGCAACGAGTCACCCCCCCACACACAGCATCCAGATGGCGGACGGAGCGATTCAGCCTCGAGATTCACTTATCATGCCAGCAAGCGGCAAGGCCTTTGCCAGAGCCCGGAGCTGTTCGGGGGTGGCGAGGTAGCCATGGTCACAGCACAGAGCAGCAGGTTTCGTATGAGGAGGAGGGAGCTCTTTCTGGGGGCCAGAGGAAGTTGTGGCTGGGCCTTCGGGAGACAAGGGGACACAGGAACGTCTGGAGTGCGGTGGCGGCTGCGTGGGTGGGCCTTAGACGCTCGCCCACGGGGTCTCGGCTGTTCCCTGTGGACAGTGGGAACGTAGCTGTCACGCCAGGGAGTAGCTCAGTCGGGGATGTGTCCTACCGGACACCTGACCCCTTACAGCCTAAGATTAAACAGGTACCCACGGAGGACCCCAAATTAGTGGGACCCAGGGGTCTGCTCTCTTGCAAATTTCCCACACATTTAGAGTGGAGCAGGCTGCTCCAGGCTGTGCCTCAGTCTCCCTCCTTGTGCCATAGCTCAGCTGGCGGAGCCTTCGCCTTCTCAGGCGGTCGGTGTGGCCTGTGGCGCCTCCAGAGGATGCCTGAGCCGCCCCAGCCTTTGCAG
Organism: Condylura cristata; assembly: GCF_000260355.1. Taxonomy (NCBI): domain Eukaryota; kingdom Metazoa; phylum Chordata; class Mammalia; order Eulipotyphla; family Talpidae; genus Condylura; species Condylura cristata. The sequence continues at coordinate 24,452,741 of NW_004567122.1, read as the reverse complement.
GAGGCCTCAGCTTCACCCCTGCCCAGCTCAGGAGAGGTGCCCTGCCTCGGTCACACCTGGGGCCCCAGAGCCCAGAGCAGCCAGAGAGGTTCCAGTGCAAATCCCCCAAAGCAGGCACTTGCCAGGGTGGGTGGCAGCCCCGGGGGGTCCCGACCCTGCCTCTCAGAAGAGAGTCTCTGCTTGTGGTGTGTCCTTCTGATGAGAAATTAATAGTTTCCACTCACACATATTCCCCAGAGCCAACAAAGGGCCCCAAGAGTTTGTTTCCTTCCCATAACAGCAGTAGGTTTCTTTAAGAAGCAGTAGGGGCCTCTCTGGCGGCCTGGGGGTTAAGCCTCAGCTGTATTACAGCTAAGGCCTGAGTTCTGGGCCCCCAGAGGTGACCCACATGGCACAGCCGACCTCTCCTGCCTCGCCCGCTGCTCCCCTCAGCAGTACCGATGCCTGTTCTGCTCCCCACTCTGTCTCGGGTGAGTCCTGCGCAGCAGCCAGGATGCCCAACCCCATGCAAGTATCTCCTGGCACAGAGTACAGATCCCTGCTCTTCCCGCAGGAGCTACCTATGTCTCCTGAGTGCCCAGAGGCGGGGCTGTGGGGCTGAGCCTGGAGCCCATCTCAGAGTCACACCTTTAGGCTCATCCTCCAAGCCTGGGGCCTGGGAGGAGATGCCTCGCTTCCTGCAGAAACAGAACACGCTCGTCCATTCCAGGACTCAGCCCCGCCGCGCTGAGCCACTGAGTCTGACGTGAGGTGTCTGCACCTAGACCCAGGGGGCACCTCCTGCCTCAGTGGCATCGCCTGCCCTCCCCTCATTCCTCACTGTCCCTCGTGATCCTCAAGCACAGGGGGGCATGCCTATGAGGGGAGTGGGAGCAGGAAGAGAACAGCCCCAAAGGCACAAAAAATACCTGTGACCTGCTGCATCCTTGGTGCCACAGACACTGGTGTTTCTGCCCGTCAGCACTGAACACCCCCGATGCGGAGCCAGAGTTCCACAGTGGCCGTCCCTTCACAGGCCCCTGCCCACTGAACCCTCACAGCTCCGTGGGGTCCGCAGCCGGACTTGCTCACCCAGCATTGCCTAGAAAGCTCTACTCGGGCCCAGTGTCCTGCTTCAGCACTGACTCCACAGCCCCGGCGAATGTGTCACTGGGGACGAGGGCTGTGTAGACAGCACTTGGTTCTTGCTGACCTCAGAACTCTGGCCTCTGCCCTGCAGGGGACGGAAGAGTTGAGAAGGCTCAGACCAGTGCACGGAAGTGCTGCTCAGGGCGAGGGAACATTTGTCTATTGTCATCTTTGAAACAAACGAAAAAAGGCTTGTAGCAAACCCAGTAGATCTCAAATGACTTGAAAAAGCCACTCTTTTTTGTTGTTTTTTTTTTCTTTCACCAAATCTCACTGTTTGAGGCTTTCAAATGTCAGCAAGCACAGAACAGTGATAAAAGCAGAAAAACAAAACCCATTAGAAGAAAGTATTTGTGGCAGTGTTTGAAGGATGTGTTAAGAGGTTCACTTTTTTCCCCATGCCTAAATGGTGTAAAGCCAGGAACAAATAATTCTAATGAAGCATATGCTCTCAGCCAGTTCTTCTTTGGAAGTGAGTTATTAAAAAGACCAAAAGAGAGTGATTTAGGAGCTCATGACTCATTTAATTTTTATTGTCTTTATATGAACCAGTCATGAATCCATTGTAAAAAGATGAGAGGCGTTTGATGAGCGTGGAGAGCTGTTTGCAACACTATAGACGGTGGTGGTGGGTTTTGCATTAAAATAATCTCATTAAACGCTTGGGTACATTTTGTTTTAAAATCTTGGAAAACACAATACTTGAAGCACTCAAAGGCTTTGGCCAGTTCTCTCTAGCTCATGTCAGAAACTCTGGTTGTGGATGAACATCCAGTTCTTTCTGAGCTTTGAATGAACTCAGACCACTAGGACGGGCCAGAGACAGCCATGCTGGGCAACGCTCAGGGACCCTGCCCTCCAGGCCCTCCTCTGGCCTGTGCCTTCTCCCTGGCGCCTCAGGGACACCCCTCTTCCTTCCCAGCACTGGCTTGCAGGCTTCGCTCGTCTCCCTGACCACCTGCAGCCCCAGCTCAGAGACATAGGATCCCACACAAGGGTTCCGACTCCGCTTGCAGACCCTGGACGCAGAGCCCCAAGTAAGAGCCAACCGCTGCCCTGCCTGGGGTCCTCTCCGCCCAACACAGGGGCGCTCCCAGGATACCTGTTTTCAGACATTATCTGCTGCAGGTAGGCTGCAGACATCTGTAGACACAATTTGTGGAAGTCGGTCTGTAAGCCGCGTTCAGAAACTCTTGGCTGTGGATGAACATCCAGTTCTTTTTGAGCTTTGGATGAACTCAGACCACCGTAGAAGGGCGTGTCCCGGGGAAGGCACGCTTTCAGGTTTCATCAGCATCACCGGGTCTCCCTGCACAAAGGTTGCTCCAGCTCGTGCGCTTTCAAACGGTGTGTAAGAGTTTTAGACACCACTTCAGGGGGAGATTCCTGATTGCAAGCTTATTGGTCCCGGAAATGAACCGTGAAAGGAAATGTAATCAAATCCTCCCCGGAGAATTTCAGGGACAGCAGGACTGGCGCTTGGCTGTCTTGGCTGAGAGCGCGGTCCAGGAGAGAGAAACTAGAACTCTCGGTGAGGCCCTCTCCACCTGGGCTTTCGTACCCAAGCGGCCCGGGGGGTTGCAGGTTCCCCCAGTGAAGGCCACAGGTTCACGGTCACCTGCAACGTCAGCGGGCTGCCGCCGTGCAGCCCCCACCTGAGACCCTGCCCGCCCCAGCTGAGCGTGTTAGACCCTTTGGGTAAGGATCCAGAACCCCACCTGGGCCCGTGAGCTGCTTCCCACCCACATGCTACTCTGGAGTCGGAGGGGTGACCTCTGGTCTGTGAGGGCAGATTCTGGGGGCCCCAAGCCTGGCACTTCCGTTGTGCCCCCCACCCCATGAGATCAGAGACCTGTTTCTTCCCAGAACCCGTATGTGATAGTGTGTACAGCATTCACAACCACGGACGTGGCCCCCACCTCCCCTCCACCCCACCGATCGGCCTGTGGCCTGAGGTTTTCACTAGAGCTCCACCATCTCCAGCCCTCAGGAGGCAAAACGAATACCACAGGGTCCAGAGCCTCCATCCTAGGTCACATGTCACATCCTTGGACATCCTTAGATGGTCCGAGCAGACAGAGGCGCCCTGTGAGGCAGGACATTCAGGGCCTAGGGCTCATCTCCCAGCAGCTGGGGTCAGAGGTCATCCTCTCTGGGAAACACTGTTGCACACCCCTTTTTTTGCAAGGCTCACAGGAAGCAGCACACGTAGCTAATAGGCTTCCAGTCGGCCAGCCAACACTAATTGAGCGCCAGTGTGCACCAAACACCGTGTTTTGGGGACAAGACAGTGATGGACACTGACGAGTGACCACATCAACCCCAGCCAGCCAGTGACCACACAGCCCCTGCCATGCCAGAAAAGTCCTCCCTCAGCAACCCCCGCTCTCACCTGCAGCCCCATGCCTGGGCCTGGGCCTGGGCCTGGACAGCAGGACACACTCTGCGGTGTGCTCCCCAGAACAAGGCTGTTCCTGGGGCTCAGTGGCTCCTTAGCAATTAAGTCGCACTGCCAGGTCTTCCTTTCTGAGCGGACTCTGAGCAGGAAGACTGGTTCTGCAAGGCCTCGCAGAGCGGCACCGCTGTCCCGTGAGGGCTGGAAGGAAGTGGCAGGCGCGAAACCCCAGCGAGGTCAGCTGGGCGCCTGCAGCGTGCCAGGGGTGGAGGGCTCGTGTGCCCACGTGGGTGCCGTGTGTGTGCCCTTGAGGCTTCTCATCCCCAGGTGCCTGGGCGGTAGACATGGCCGTTGACCTGAGTGCAGATGCTCCCGGGACAGGTCGCAGCATTCGGTCACTGTGTTCAGGGTTGCTGCAGGGGGGATGTTAGGGCCGGGGGTACCAGTTCAGGGGAAGACCCTTCGTGCTCCCTCCTCCCCAGAAAGCCGGGGCTGCTCGTAAGAAGGCAGAGTTGGGGAAACGCTGCGTTGACGAACTTTCGTGGACTGTATCGTTAGCCTAAACTCAGCCATCCTGGAGTCCTGCATTTGAGATTTATCTACTGAAAATTCAGCACCAATCACTCATCTTATTACCGAGACCTGACCCCCCGGGTGTGACTGTGACAGCCTCCCCCGGCTCAGCGCTGCTTAAATATTGTTCGACACTTAAGCTCATCTAATTACTTTCTTTATTAAGAGCAGATAGTGAGGAAATAGCTTTGTAAAAGGCAAAAACCATGTCTTTAAGTAAAATTGTCTTTTCCCCGAAGATGGATGTGCATCAATACAGAGTAGTCCAATCTGGCATCTGTTTACTCCTGGAAGGAACCTTGATTTCGCTAATACATTTCTATGCATCAGAACCCAAAAAAAAAGCCATCCATAAAAAGACAATTACAGAGATGCAATCAGGCATTGATAGCAGTGTTCAGACACATCTCAGAGAACATTCAGGAGAGGAGGGATTGCAGGTTTAGTTTTATGTAGCTTCTTATAAATCAGTTTTTTAAAGTAATTTCCTTACATCCAATGAGGTAAATTTGATTTCTGTAGCCAGTATTCACGTTCCAGAAAACAATATGCAGTTTGTTCTATAATTACATGACGCCTTTTGTTTTAGCCCAGAGACATTATGTTATTTATTACACTGTCAGGTTCTCCCAGGGGCCTAAGTCAAGGGCTGGTAATGAGTCGGTTGCAGAAAGTAGAACTCCAGAACCCACAACCGCCCCCATGTGTCCTTGGGGCAGAGGGGACTGAGCACACCCCCCTCAGCACCCACCTTTCCCCGAGGGGCTATGGTATGTTGCATATAATGCGTATGTTGCATTAAGGAAGATAGGCCACAAGGTGAGGTGACTTTGTTAGGGGTCCAGGCTGGGCTTCTGGGGTCAGGTTTCCCCCATGCCCTGAGCTGAACCTTCTCGCTGGTCAGTTCCGACCAGCCCTGGCCTGGGGAAGGCGGCATGGAAGACGTGGGGACACGGGTTGATAAGCCCAGAGATCAGTTCTCTGCCTTCCTGCCAGATGCCTCATTTGGAACCAGGACATGGCGATATTGGAGAGTGGCGCCCCGTTGTCAAACCCACAGGCCAGGACTAGTACATAGACCGTGCCAAGAGCTTGGCACAGGGCCTGGTACAATCCCCCCTGTGAATACCTACAGAGGGCCCCTACATTCCAGGCCCAGTGTTGGGGACCCTCCCAGTGGGCTGGGGGA
>NW_004567122.1:24408688-24447301 GCF_000260355.1 Condylura cristata | reverse complement strand
TGGGGCTGGCTGGTAACATCCGCATGCTCCTGAAGGCAGCACGTGAGCCAGACCCACAGCCTTGAGGAAGAGGGGTCAGCAGGACAGTTCCCGAGGGGCAGGACGCCTGCCCTGTCAGAGCAATGGCAGGGCCACAGAGCTACAGTGGGAGTGGGGGGTGCAAGAGGGGCCCCCTGGGGCAGGGACTGAGCGGGAGGGGTGCGGTGTGCAGGGAAGGCAGGGGGCCTGGCCCCAGGTGCTGGCAGTAAAGGGGATCAGGGCAGAGGGGTTCTGAATATGTCGCAAAGGGGGCTTGGCTTTCTCACCCCAGCAGGGCTGGATTTTAGTTTTATAGTTTCTCAGGTGTTTTTTTTTTTTTTTTCCCTCCTTTTCTGAGGATTACACAGGTGATGTATGTTGTTTCTCTGCACACAATGGCTTAAGACTAAGCTGGTACCATTATCCTCGTACCCCTCTGACATCGCTCTGTGGCCACCTCAGCGTCAAGCCGCCTGAAGGTGCTGGGGGGCCCCATGACCACACAGGCCCATGTAGGGGCAGCATGATGGGGCAGCAGAGCGCAAGCCTGGCTTTGAGGACCCCCCCAAGGGGGTGAAGGCAGTGTGGCGTGATCAGGCCAGGAGCCATGGGGGCTGCACCCACCCTCCCAACCCATTCTTAAGACACCATCCCACCACTGAGACCCCGGGGAAAATAGATTTTCCTCCAGACTTAGATTTTGACTCAAACACAGCTTAGACTAGAAATATGTCAGATCCAGAATTGACTAACCATTAACTTTTCATAAGCTCAGGTATGAGCCCTTTACGACTTTGTTATGACACTTGACAAATCAGTTGTCCGGTGTTTTATTTTTATTATTGAAGCTTCCACTGTGATAGGAACAGGTTTGGGTTTTGTTTTTTTGTTGTTTTTTTTTTTCCTCAAGCAGCGCTATTTCAGAGAACACGCACAGGGCCCCAGCGGTCCCGCCAATATTTTACTCCACCAGAGGGCGCTGCCAGCCAGTTTCCCCCTAGTGCCCTCCAGCCGGCAGGGTCCAGCCTCTCCGCTCAGGCCCAGTCTCACTCTGGCTGAGGAGGGCAGGGCAGCCTGCCTGCCATGAACGAGGACCAGGGGTCGGCCTGGGGCTGCCCTTGAACACCACTGTGCTGTGCTGACCGTGGCCTCCTACTGGCTGACCGCTTCTGGAAGGAGGAAGCTCAGAGGCAGCGCCTTCATTCAGCAGGAGGACCAGCTGCAGGTCAAGAGGAGCTTTGCAGCTTCTGTTAATAAAGTAGAAAAGCAGTCCCCCAGGTAGGCCACGCTTCCCGCTTTAAGACATGGATTCCAGTAGGCGCCTGCCAGGTCACCCCTCGCCCCCAGCACCCCAGAGGTCCGGTGAGAAGCAGAAGCTACCTGGATCTACCACTCCCCTCCCAGGGCGAGTGGGCCCTTGTTGGCTTTGAGGCATTCTCTGCCTCCTGGGGTCTGGTTCCCACCTCCCCACCAAGAGGCTTCACAAGCCTCAGCTCAGACCTCACAGACAGCACCTGAGCAGGTGACAGGTTTGCTGTACATCTGGCCACCCCAGGACTCCTGGGGATTGGGCAGAATGAACCCACCTGGTGACAACATCCACAACCAAGTGCTCGCTCTGGCCAGCCCCTGTGCTCGAAGGCCCACGGGCTCTCCATCCTCGCTGAGGCCCAAGTCTGGAGTCTGGGCACGGGGCTTCTCCAGCCACTCCTGGCAGCGGGCATGCACCTCTGTTTCTCACCAGTGAGCCACCCCTAGACTTGGCTCTGAGCACCACACCTCAGAGGGGTTGGGGAGCTAAAGACAGACTGATGAGGGGCTCCCTGAAACTGGCTCCTTCCGTTCCTAGCGTGTCTGCAGCCGATGCCCAGCAGTGCCCAAGAGACAGTGTTGGGAAAGGCCCGAGTGCCATTAGGCACGAGCCAGAAGCCCCGCTCCGCTCCCCGCCTCTGCGTACTGGGCCATGCGAAGGGCTGCAGAGGTCATGGGGACACAGCTTCCAGAGCCATCTCTGATGGAAGCCTGGTGTCAGCCCTCCCTGGCCGTCACTTACGTCTCGGCCCTTGGCTTTTGCTCCATTTTCCTCAGGGTTCGGTTCCCTTCTTATACGTTACCCAGAGCTCTACAAGCTGCCTGAAGTGATTTGGGGATCAAGGTGGATGTAACAGGGGGCTTTTTTTTTTTTTTACCTATTAAAAATCACTGGAGGGCCCTTCCCGGTGGCGGAGCAGGTTAAAGCACAGCACTAAGAAGCTAAAGCCACTCCAGCATGAGTTCGATCCCCCCTGCCCCGGAGGTGACCACATGGCGCAGCAGACCTCTCCTGACCCGCCCGCTGCTCCCCTCAGCAGTGTACTTTGTCAGTCAGCCTGTTCTGCTCCCCACTCTGTCTCTGGTGAATCCTCTCACTGCCCCTCCACCTTTGGCCTGAACCCCAGGTCTGTATACACACATAAAAAAATCTTTAAAAAAAAAAAAAAAGTCACTGGAAAAGTGACGCTTATTAATTTATGGTTGTGGCGGTTTTGTGCTGTTAAGATGCTGACGAACCGCATGGCCCCCAGTGTGAAATAGTTGCTACCTGGCCCTTTAAAAGAAAGGTGCCCTTCCTGAGGGAGGCCCCGCCTCCTGCGCAGGCGTGGAGTCAATTGAGGGCCAGGTGCGCCCACTTGCCAAAGACTGAGGCTGGAGGGGAGCGAGGGAGATGACGCCGCAGCATCCTGGCCTCTTCACAGAGCGGACAGGCAGGCCTGTAAGGTCCCGACAAGACTCGTGGAAGAGAGATGGCTTTGGGGGCCCTGACCAGCACAGTCCCACAGGCAGCCCTGGCTGCTCCAGGTGGGCAGAGAGAAGGGGAGCCCCCTGTGGCAGCCACAGGGTTCCAGGAGCCACGGCTGCCCTCCCCAGCCCGCTGCCCGGAGAGGCCAACCGCCTTGTCTTCCTCACCCCGTGCAGGACTTCGGAGAGGACGACTCCCTCTACATCACCAAGGTGACCACCATCCACATGGGCAACTACACCTGCCACGCCTCGGGCCACGAGGAGCTGTTCCAGACCCACGTCCTGCAGGTGAATGGTTAGTAACGGCTCCGTGCATGTCGCCCCCTCCAAGCCTTCCCGCAGCGCTCTGCAGATCCCCACCCCCAACCCTGTGGTCTGTCTCCTTAAACGCCTGACCGCCCCCAGAGCCCACTACCCCCATCCGCTAAGGGGAATGGTGAGCAAAGGCAGCCTGCCAGTGAATGGGGTGCCTGCCTCTCCCAGAGTGTCTCTGAGGCCCCAGGCTGAGTGCTCAGCTGCAGCCCAGCACCCACCCTAGAAGGTGGAGGGAGAATTACAAGTGATATGTCCGTAGCCGTGGGGGTTCTGGGATGCAGTCCCAAAGCAGAAACTGCCCAAACCCCCTCTCCCGGCCCTGGCAGTGTGGGCGTTTGTCCACTGGGGGGTGCTCGTGGCTCCCACAGGGGCTGCTTCCCATCTCTCTCCCCGGAGGCTCAGCAAGCCTCTGCTTGGGCTGGAGCGGGGCTGAGAGGTGTGCTGTGTTTCTCGGGGTCCCTTGTGTTGTCAGCACTCCGGGGGTCTGGGCAGAACGCGCCCACCTGGTGCCCGCATCAACAGTAGCCTGTATTCTGAGAGCGTTCCTTCTGGCCGGTCTGGCCAGTCCCTGCACTAATGTGTCCATGGACTGTCCCAGTGGGTGTATGTTAACCCACTTTACGGATGATCTCTGAGAGCTCACTCACCTGGGACCGCACCTCTGCCAACTCATGCCAGGCCCTCTCCATCACCCGGCAGCTCCAGCAGCAGCACTGGCTCCCCACTGCGCCCTGGGGGACAGACTAGCCCCCGCCCCAGAGGATCAGCTCCCCGGGGTGGGAGGGGTGCCCATGTGGCAGGAACAGTGTGGAACTCTGTTGCTGCTGCTGCTCAGGGCTGCTGCGCTGAGGAAACATGAGCAGGAGTCAAGAATGGATACATCATGGGATTCGGTTTTGCTTACTTCTGGGATTTAGGGTGACAAGCTACTTAAGGACTACGGGGTGAGCTCAGCTTGCCTCTATATTTACCCTACAGCATGTTTTAGGGATTTTGATATTCATATGTTCCTAAGCCATATTTTATTAGTTTTTCCCTTGAGCTGGAACAGACTTAATCCTTTGTGGTTTCATAGATAATGCTTGTTGGCTTGAGTCCAGTCCTACATTGAAATCTCAGGATTTCACTGGAAATAATCCCAAACGTTGCTAGTTATCTCGCCCCCAGGTGAGGCTTCAGAGGCTGCTCCTGGGGTGCAGCCTCAGGCAGCGTCCAGCCTCTCCCCCAGAAGGGCCCCTGCAAGGGCAGAGCTTGCGTGGGACCCACAAAGAGGGTCTCCTCATTTCAAACCAGCTGTGGGCCCAGCCTGTTATATCTGGGTAAACGACCACCAAACAACCCCACCTGGTTTGCTTCAGTTCCCTCAGGTCCTCAGAAGAGACTGGGATGGGGGAGAGGGGAATGTTCCAGATCCTCAGTTCAGTCTATCTGGGCACCCGCCCCCACTTGCTAAGAATGGAGGTCACAAGGGCAGGACTTGGCCTATTCCCCTTAACTTCTCCAGAGCCGACCTCCAAGGAAGGAGGGGAGCACAGCTGAAAGTCTGTGAGGCCTCAGGCTTCTGGAGGGACTCAGGCTTTCAGTTACCACACGTTCAGTGGCAAAACCGTGCCACCAGGAGGCCCTTCTGCCCTGTGTACCCCAAGATTCTATCACTGGGCTCCTCCCATGGGCAAGGAGGAAGCAGACCCAGGCCCATGAATGCCATGGGGCCGCGACGCTCTGAGAACAGGCCCCTCCTGCTAGGTGGAAAGTAGACACTTAGCACCAACTGGGGAGCCCCACGCTGGCCCTCCCACCCCCATACTTCGTCTCAATTGCTGAGGCTGCTCTTGGCCCCGGAGAAAGCCTGAACAGCAAAATCTTCCCTCTGAGATCCAAAGAGAGGCCACTTGTGATCCATTTCCTAATTGCAAGAGATTTAAGACTTCTCTTCCCGCCAGAGTACTATCAGTAGAATTGGAGGGAGCAGCTGGGACCTCTGTCTGTGACTGGTTTTCTACCTCATTAAATCAGCTCGGCTCCCACGGCTGCTGGGCTGGGCCATTCAGTGGCTAGCCTCCAGGAGCCCACGCGGTCGTGGCCGGGGCTGGGCTGAGTCCCAGGCGCATGGGCCGGGTGTGGGCCCACGGACCAGCTCCCTCATGGTGCCACCCGAGAACACACAGCTGTGTTATCAGCTAATCTGGACAGGGCAGGAGGTTTTCAGAGGATTCTGGAATTTAAGCTTCTGTGTTGGACTTCAGGGGGGGGGGGGATCGTTATCTGTGTGGGAAGATGTTGAAAATAGAAGGGTATGAACGATACGGCAGTGGGAACAGTTCCTGAAGACCTACTGTGCGTCACAGGGGGAGGAAACGAGGCCTCAGAGAGGTGATGCATTTTCCCCGGACTCCAGCCCTATAGTGAGGGATTGCAGAGCAGACCCCGCCCCAGAGGGACCCCCGTTGTTGCTGATGGAGAGCCCTAATGAGGGGTGCTCAGGCAGCAGGTCACGTTGAGCTGTTCAGGCCTGCACTCTGCGGAGTGGGGGCGGGACCCTCTCTAGTTTTCTCTGCCTCTAGTGCTGGGGCCAGCCTGGTAGAACAGCTGGGCCGGTGATGAGGCCCGCCCCCTGCCTCCAGCAGGACTCAAGTTGGTATCATGAGCTGCAGGTGGGGCCCAGCAGAGGTCCGTGCATGCCTCCCATGCCGCTCTGCTTCCTGGCAGGCAGGACCCCGCGGAAGTCCTCAGAGGCGTGGGCAGGCAGAGCTTGCAGGCTGCGACTCGGTGCCCAAATGGGTGGCTTTCAGGCAGGGAGACTTAGGAAAGCTGGGGACAGACGGGTGCTCAGGACGAAAGCAATACTGCTTGCAAAGGCGCCTCACTAGGAAGGAGTGCGAAGGCAGAATGTTCATCTGTGGGGCTTGTTCCTTTTCACCATCTACCACAAGCCTGAGTCAAAAACTCGAAGGGCAGCTCTGAGCCAGTTGGGTGGAATTCTGTGCAGGGCTGCTTGCTGGGGTCCACTTTGGCCCTGTCTTGGCCTGGCAGGAGGCCCGTGACCTACTGAACGCAGGTAATGCCCTAGACATCCAGACCAGAATGACGTTCTGTGTCTGTACCTCCAGCTAGTTTTTCATTGAGAGGGAAAAGAAAGGGAGCGTGAAGGAAAGCGAGGGGCCCTGGACGGTTCAGATATGGTCCTGCAGGAGAAACAGGAGCTGGACTGCGGCATAGTGCAGACCCCAGCTGGCAACACCCCTGTCAGGGGATCAAGATGTGAGCTGGACAGGCCAGGCTTCAAGCCTAGAATTGGTCACTTCCTTGACATATAATTTCAGGCGAGTAAACTCATCTGTGAAATGGGAATGACAACTCGACCTCCTGATGAGATCAGTACGCATAAAATGCTGGGGAAATGCCAGGCAGAAATCCACTCCAAGGTCCAGCCATGGAGACTCTGGTTGATCTTGAGCACAGTTAGCTGTAGTTGGTGCACACCACGTCAGAACTCATGGCCCCAACACTAGCTGGTGGGAAAAATCGTGACCCAGAGAAATTCACTCATCCAGGAATGAAATTTAGACTTCCTGGGGCGACCCCCTCCCCGTGGCAGGGTGGGGCCCCACATGTTGCTGGGAAGCCTGTCGTCTGGGTCTGTGCCTGTCCCCACTTTGACATGGTTGGCTAGAGAGAACCTTGCCAGGCGACTCCTCCCTCTCCCAAACTATTAGTATAATTCCCCATCGACTGGGCCTCCCGGGGACGAGGCCCAAAATCTGACGTGATTTCTGACGTGATTTATAACGTCCTGCCAGCCTCCCGCACTGCTTTCATAGAAGGAGCAAGAACTTCAGACGTAAATGATTAATCCATTAAATTAAAAACACCCTCGACCTCCCCACAGTTCAGACAAGTAGCGATGCATTCCCCAAAACACAATAATCATCTCCCGAATCTGTTTACTCCTCCAACTTGGTTCTTTTGTGAATGTGCCTCTTCCTTAGGACATTCCCGAGCTGGCTTTCACCTTGGAAATGATGGATGTCACCCAAAGAGAGTGGGCCGCTGTGTCATGTACCCACCAGATTTTGCACATTCAAAAGACACGAATATGTTTACCCAGGATCTATTAATTTCAAATGATTTTCAGCATCCGAATTTACAGAAAAGATGGGGGAGCCGGGGGCTAAAGGAGACATCTGGGCCTTTGCGTTGTTGCTGGCAGGCAGCTGGAAGAATAGGCTTTCTCAGACCCTCCCAAAAGAAAACTGGTGGGGAGAGGGCGTGCATTTCCTGACAGAACCTGGCCAGGTGAGGGCCAAGGGTGCAGTCCCTGCTCAGGGCTGTTCTCAGGGCCCCACTGCCCCCTCAGGGGCCAGACCCCGAGTTCAGGCTCCAGAAAGAACGGAGTTGCTACCCAAGGTGCAGGGAGGTGGCTCAGCCAGGCCTGTTCACCCAGGAGGCACACAGCTTGGGGTGCAGGGCAGAGCTGTGGGTCCACTCCCATCCAGCCTGGGGACAGTGTTTCCCTTTTTTCAATGTGTCCCCTTTTCCAGCATCCGGATACCAGTTTTCTCCTTGGTGGGGGCCAGGTGAGACAAGGTCTGAGAGTTGCTCCTTGGTGCCTCCAAATTTGCTTGCAGGGCCCAGACCCTTGCAAGCAAGGGTGGGGAGTGGGAGCGTGAGGACACCAGGGACCCCCTTCCATTTGCACTCCTGGCTGTGCACCTTCCTGCTCCAAGCCAATCCCTCAGGAAGACTAGGGAGGACTGAGCCCTTGGCTCACGGAGTCAGCAGCCACTTCCGGTCCCCACTTCTAGGGCTCAGGGTCACACTCCATGCTCACAGACCTTTGTGTGTGTGTACATGCCCCCCCCCCCCGCCTCATCTCTTGCCACCCTCTTCTCTTCTGGTGAACGTCAGCACACCCCCTCTGCCTGCCACGCACCTCGGCTAAAGAGGCTCCGTGCTGCCCACTCCACTCACCTCTCAGGTCTCAGTGGTCACCTTTCAACAAACACTGAGATGTGTATGCCGCCTCCGGGCTGAACCCGGGAACTGCAGTGAAGGCACAGAAATCCCTGGTGGTGAGGAGCCTTCAGCATCAAAGCGCTAAGGGGGAGCATTGGAGGTGGGAGGTGAAGAGTCAGAGAAAGGGAGGACTCTGAGGTCAGCCAGTGCAGGGCCTCCTGAAAAGGGGACATCAGAGCTGCCTCCAGAGGTCTTGGGCTGAGCCCCGGAGGAGCAGAAGGGCCCTTCATGGAGGGGAGGGTGGCAGCAGTAGTTTGGGGGCCGGCTGTCAGGAGCAGGCGACATGAGAGGCAGGAGCTGCCCTGCCCTGCACTGGGTGGCTGAGTGGGGGTGAAGGGAGAGGGTGGACTGGAGGTGTCAGCTGCAGGTGTTGGTAGGACAGGCGGTAATTAAGGTCAGCAGGCTAGGGCGGGTCACCCCAGGAATAAGTGCAGATGGAAAATGTCCATCCTTTGGGGCCTGCGAGATGAGAACAGCCAGGAAATGGAGAAGGGAGCAGCTGGTGTCTGGGGGGGCCACGGCGCAGGACAGGACATGGCGCTGAGGACAGGTAACGGGCCAGAGGGTCAGCGAGGGGTCCCTGTGTGCTCTGTCTCCATGGAGGGGAGGAACAGGCAGTGTGGGGCTGGCTGGAGGGGGCGGGAGGAGAGACAGCAGAGCCCTCCGTTAGGGCAGGTCTTCGGTACTTTCGAGGAGAAAATGGGAAAGAGTCAGGAAAAGAAGTTGGGGTTGGCAGATTTGGGGCTTTTTCCAAGATGAAAATTAAAAGCATTGTATAAGGGGGTAGGGGAGCTCCAGCAGAAAGGGAGGAGCTAGAGCAGCGTCCAGAGCCGCAGTGAGATGTGGGATGGGGATGAGGCTGGCACAACGTGAAATTTGGAACTGGGCACTTTCCTGGAAAAGAAGAGTGGCAGGGAGGGCCCCGGGAGTCTCCTGGCCCAGCCTCCAGCCCGGAGGGGAGACAGAGCAGGCAGAGGACACTTTGCTGATGGCAGGCCAGGGTTCCAGAGGACAGGACAGAGGGTTTTAGGGTGAGGGGTGTCCCAGAGCCCCTGTGAAGACTGAAGTGTTCCTCAACAAAGCGCAGGCTTTTGAATGAAAAAGCTGGGTGGTGAGAAAGGGGGCAGTGGCAGGGGGAGCACGCGGGGCCCCTCTTCTGTCCCACAGTGGAGGGTGCAGGCCAGCGGGCTGCGCTCAGCCCAGTCGTCTCACTCCGGGTCCAGGAGAGCGGCCTCTTCCCTTCCCAGGGAAGACTGTGTCTTACACCTAGTGACAGTCATATATTTTTTTAAGTATGAAATGTGGGTTTTTCACATTTGATGATGATTACTCAAGTTATGCTTATTGAGGTGAAGGCAGGCTCACGTTTTTGTATCTGCCCCGGGCATAGAGGTGCAGGCCTCTATCATACTTCCGCTCCCTGCCACCCCCATGGCCCCACCATCCTCCACCCTGATCCACTGGGGCCCCCTTCTTCCCCCTCCACCCCACAACCTTGCCCTCTAGCTGCCTCAGTTTTGCAGTCAGATGTTAGAGTTTATTGTTGGTTTGACTTTGACCGGCCCTTTGTTTCTGTACCCCACCTGTAAGCGAGACAGCTGAGTATTACCCGTTCCAGTTCCATTCCCGGATGGTAGCAATTCATCCCTTCATATAGCTCAGTAGTTTTCCACTGTTTGTATGCCTCCCACCTTTTCCTGATCCGCTCCTCTGTCCTCAGGCATAGAGGCTATTTCCAGGGTTATTTTAATCCCAGTAGTCTTAGGAATACATACACCCCTTCAACCCAGTGTTTCTGCGTTCTGCGGGAAGACACCTAAGCTTGGACTTGCTGGGTCGTCTGGTAGGCCTGTTTCTGCTGTTTGCTACTGAGAAACCCTGCATACTGTTTCCATAGGGGCTGACCAGTGCATTCCCGCCAGTCGTACACAGAGCCCTTTTCTCGCACATTCTCACCGACACTCAGTACTTGCTGTTTCTGGTCTTCCCGAGGCAGCCGTTCCGATGGGCGTGACCTGGCATCTCTCTGGTCCGCATAACCATCTCCCTGGTGATAAACAATGAGCTTTTTTTCATGTGCCTATTGCCCACCTGTAAATTGTCTTTAACTCTTCTGTCCATTGGGGGGTGGGGGGCGTTGGAGAGTTGGTGTGCTTTATGTTGAGTTGTATGAGTTCCTAGATATTTTGGATATCAACCCTGTGTGAGATGGCGTGGGACCAAATACTTTCCCCAATTAAGTCGGCTGACTTCTTGTCGGACTGAGGGATTCTTTCACTTGCAGAAGCTTCTCAGAGAAGCTTGATGTAGCCCATTTGTCTGTGTTTGCTTTCGCTTCTGCATTGAGGACCAGCCCACACAGACACCACTGAAGTCATTATCATAGAGCATTTTGCCCGTTTCTGCTTCAGCTTATAGTTTCAGGTCTTACATACCTGTCTTTAGTCCACCTTGTGTTCGTTTTTGAGAAAGGTATGCGACGGTGATGGAGCTTCATTCCTCTGCATGTGGCTCTCGGGTTTCCCAGCACCATCTATCTGTTGAAGAGACGCTCCTTTCTTTAGAGCACACTCTCAGCTGCCTTGTCGTAGATTAACTGCCCTTGCATGTGCAGGTTACTTCTGACCTCCCAATTCTTTTTTTATTGACTTATTTATGCATACAGAATGGGGGTACAGGCCAGAGATGCAGGGACAGTGAGAGGACTCACCAGAGACAGAGCGGAGAGCAAAACAGGCAGATCGACCAAGTACACTGCTGAGGGGGAGAGATAGGAGAGGTCTGCTGTGCCATGTGGGTCAGCTCCAGGCCCGGGGGCCGAACTCACACTGAAGCGGATGCAACCAGCTTGCAGTGCTGCGTCCTAACCCATTGCACCACCAGGGAGGGTCTGTGTGTCTGTCTGTGTTCCAGTATCATACTGCTTTCATGACTAGCTCGGTGGCACAGTCTCAAGTCTGGAGTGGGACGACGCCACTCTTTCCCTTCCCTCAGGACTGCTGTGGCTAGTCAGGGTCTCCTGTGGGTCCCTGTGAATCCCCCTGGTTGATTCTCCTTCTTTGAAGAGCGCTGTTGGTGCCTCAGACACTGCTGGTGGGAATGCAGACTGGTCCAGCCCCGTGGGAAACAGTATGGAGGTTTCTCAAAATGTTAACAGTAGATCTACCATGTGACTCAGCAATTTTACTCCTCGGTATCAACCCAAAGAATGCAGCGATACTGATACAGAGAGAGCTGTGCTCTCTTGGTATTCCTAGCATTGAGCCCCTCTTCCACGTTGAGTGGGATAGCGTGTTACAGTGTCTGCTCTCCCAAGCCTTCAACAGGGATAGCTCTACTTGCCCTATGTCTCCTGTTTCTTTTAACAATGCCTCATAATTTTCATTGTTCAGAGCCTATACCCATTTTGTTTAGTTGCTCCTAGGTATTTAATTTTTTCTGACAATTGTGAATGGAATTTCTTTTTTGGTATTACTTTCTCTTGAAACTTGTTTGCATGTAGAAAAACACCTGATTTTTGTAGATGGATTTTGTACACTGACACTTTACTGAGTTGATTTATTATTTCAATTAGTTTTTCGGTGGCGTCTTTAGGATTTTCCGTGTGTATTATCATGTGATCGACAAATAATGAAACTTTTGCCTTTGCTTTCCCAGTTGGTATTCATGTTATATCTTTCTCTTGCCTGACTGCTCTAGTTAGGACTTCCAGTATTATGTTGAATAGTAGTGGGGAAAGTGGACGGCCTGTCTTGTGCCAGGTCATAGAGGAAAAGCTTTCAGTTTTTCACCATCAGGTATGACGTTGGCTTTGGTTCTGTGGTCAATACTTGCCATTATGTTAAGGAATAGCCCACTTATCTCCACCGCTTGAGAATTTTTTTTTTAACCATAAATGCATGCTGACTTGTATCAGATGCTTTCTCTACACCTATTGCTATAATAATCACATGATTTTTACCTTTGTTGATTTGATGAGATACATTGATCGACTCAATGTTGAACCACCCCTCTGTCCCGGGAATAAACCTTGCTGGCCATGTATTGCTGTATTGTTGAAGCCAGTTTGCTAAAATTTTGATTTTTGTTTTTTGGGAGATTTTTTTGCATGCTTGCTCATCAGGGAAATGGCATAGATTTTTTTTTTTTTTCGTGGTGTCTTTGTTACGTTTGGCACCAGGTTTGGTATCATAACATGGAGTTTGGAAGCTTTCCTCTTTGTGCTTTGGACTAGGTTGAGTAGATTAGGTACTTTATCGCAGAAGGTTTCGTATAACTCAACTAGCGAAACCAGGTGGACCTGGGCTGGCTTTCTTTCTTAGAAGACTTTGCCTTGTTTGTGACTGGTCTGTCAGGTTTTCTGTTTCTTCCTGGGTAAGTCTTAGAGGGCTGTAGTTACTAGGAATGTCTCCATTTCAGCTAGTTTATTCAATTTGTTATATAGGTACTTGTGGTAATCGCCTATGATTTCTATATATCTCACTTACTATTTCTCCTTTTATGGTTCTGATTCTATTTACTAAATTTTTCTCCCTATTTTTCTTTGCAAGTGTAGCTTGTATAATTTGTTCGGTTTTCCCCACCAAGGAAACAGTTTCTGGTCTATCAATCCTTTGGGCTGTCATTTTTATTTCTATTTCACTTATTTCTGCTCTAATAATTATTTCCTACTGGAAATAACTGCCTTTTGGAGTCATTTGTTCTTTCTCTAGTGTCTTAAGGTTGTTTATTTTTTTTTAAGATTTATTTACTTATGCATACAAGAACTGGGTTACAAACCGGAGATACAGGAGGTGAGAGGATTCACCAGAGACAGTGGGGAGCAGAACAGGCAGATGTACTGAAACACACTGCTGAGGGGAGCAGCGGGCAGGGCTGGAGAGGTCTGCTGCACCCTGTGGGTCACCCCCCTGACCGGGGATCAAACTCGTGCTGCAAGGGCTCAGGATTGCCCCACAGTGCTGAGCTTAAGTCTTCAGTTTCTGATTTCCATTCAGTACATCTTCAAGTCACACTTTGTTCTGCACTTACTCCATGTCCTTCTATTTCTTTACATTTTTTATTACAATGATATTTTTTATTACATCATTGTTAACTTTTGGACGCTATTTGATTTCTCCCCTCAGGTGTAGCCTCTGTAGTTCTCCCACCTTCACAGCATCCGTCCTTGTGCTCTGACCCCTGGCCCTCCCCTCTGCCCTGCCCCCCTCCCCTGGGTGCCTCAGCTCAGTGGTCAGCTTCCAAGTTCTGTCTCATTCCTGACCCTTTGTTCAGTTCCTCCGTTTCCTGCCAGGCTGCTCTAGGACGCGCCAGCAGCCGAGTGCCGAGTGTGGCCGGGCCTTGGCGAGTAGCTGGGGCTGCAGAGCTGCACCTCGGCCGCAGGCCCGAGTCAGGTCTCAGCAAGGAGCTGCTACGGAGTAAGGCCCTGCAAGGGCCGCTGAGTATTGGGTTTCGAGCTCCGTCTGATGGGAAGATAAGCTCTCCCATATTTTGTGTCTGGGTTCTGGAGAGTTGTTCCCTCCTTGCGACATGTTCCCCTGAGTTCTCAAGTTGCCTCGTGATTTCCTTCTATTGTTTTAGTTTGGGGTCCTCTTCCGTGTGTGTGGGAGGGGGGTGGTTAGCCTGCCCATCTTGCTGTATCAGCTCTTCTCCCCTGGAATGCAGGAGCATATCGGAAGCTTCAGGGGCAGCACAGGTGAGCACATCGGAGGAGGCAGGTGGGTAGCACTCCTGGCACCCAGCCTTGGCCACCAGCACCCTGGAAGCCCTTTGTTCACTGGCTCTGCACCCTGTGGTTTCCTGTAGTTTCCAACTTCACCCTCTAGACATGTGTCCAGCATTCCCAGAGGTGGGGTGGGCGTGTCCTCAGTCCTCTTGAAGCCTGATGCCCACTAGTCCCTACTGAAAAGTCCACGTGCGTGACTTTCTCGCCCCTACCCTGGGGTGAGGTGGGCTCCCTTGCAAGCGCTTTGTGAGCACAGGCAGCGGTCATGAGCAGGAGGAGGGTGCAGGCATGCCGCAGTGTCTAGGAACCACGACGCCTGCAAGTCACCTGTAGGAAGGTCTATGTCCATGATCAGCCTGCCTGGGCTAAGCCTTGCCCCCAGTGCCAGCAAGGGCACCAGACAGACCCTAAGCTCGACCTTTCTTTATGAGCACAGAGAGAGGTCTGAGAGGCACAGTGGGCATGTGCCCGTCCCTAGAATGCACAGTGTACAGAAGAAGCCCCCTGTGGGAAAGCCCGTGTGTGTGGTGAGCCCGGCCTGCTTTGCTTTTGCCCTCACTGCAACATGCTAGCAGTGTCTTTGTGAGCGGGCAGGGAAGCGGTGGGCGTGTGCCAGTCCCTGGAAGCCCATCATGGCAGACTGTGTGAGTGCGATGCCCCATGGCCTGGTGGTCCTAAACCAGCCAACTTTGTGGTGGCCTCCCGTCCCCTGCCAGTAAATGTGGACTGAGGTTGTACAGGTCAGGGAGCAGAGACACTCCTGACCCCCAGGGACCACACTGGGGGCAGCTCTGTGACTCTGTCCACTGCTGACCCCGGTCTCTGGTCACCTAGCTGACCCTTCCTGAGCGGTGGAACAGACCTGAATAGTGAATTATGCGGTCTTCTTCCCAGACAGGTCGGGGAACCCGGGAAGCCATCAGGGAAAGGCCAATAGCCCCTCAAGTGAAGTGGCTCAGTTGGACTTACTGCCCCTCCTGCCCCTCAGTGTCCCCGTCACTGTCTGAGGCCCTCTGGCTCTCCTTGCTGGCACCCAGACTCTGACTTCCCCGGCTCTGTCCCAGCTGTGGCCGGCCCTGCGGAAGCAGTGACCTGAAGGTCCTGCCTGTCCTCCCTCTTGCCATGACTGCCTCGAAATAGCAGTCAGGTATGAATCACTCACTCCACACCTTGACTTTCATTTGCTCCAGAACTGCCTCCCAGCAGTGCCACCCCTCTCAGCTCCTGCGTCACCCTAACTGGGTGTGTGTCCATTCTGCAGTCACAGCTGACTCAGGGCCTCCCCGGGCAGCTGATAGGTAGAGAGGAATGGTCCGGGCCCAGCGCAGCCTCGTTCTAAGAGCCCTGGCCCCTAGGGTGCAGTTACCTGCCCTTACCGGCTCCACCTTTCCTGTCAAAGGGCAGGGCTGCAGCAAGGTGTTCAGGTGTGGCCACTGAGACCAGTGCTCCCCACCCAGTTGGGGTCCCCAGTACTCAGATAAACCCTCCCTCAGTGAGGAGGAAGGGCCTGCTCTGAGGCTGGAGAGGATGCATCCTGCCTGCCCACAGCCCGCGCCCCTCCCCCAGCTCCCAGCTGGTTCTGCTCTGCACCAGCCGGCAGTGAGAACTCCAGGAGGGCAGGCTGAGTCCTCGAGTCACAGCCCTTTCTGCGAGGCCAGGCCCTCCTTGGTGTGCCAGAGAGGTTGCTACACCCGGCTGAACTCACTGAGCTCTGTCACATCCCTCAAGACCGCGCCTGTGGCCCTGGGCCCCCCCCCGTCCCCCACCCTCAGGGCCTTCGAGGTTGTCACACTTGGCAATATCTGCAATGGCAAAATGACCACCCTGCTTTCAAAAATTCAAAATGTGTTCAAAATCTGTTCTTGCACTTTCTATCCTTGTAGGTAAATTTTGGAAATGCCAAGACCCCACCAGTTATTTTTTACTGGAATTAATTGTATGGCTTAATGTACAGTCTCTGGTTGTTTCAGTAAGCCCCCCCCCCCCAAGAGTCCTTTCTGTTATTCATGTCCCTTTTAGACCTGCGTGAGATGTCTTAGCTTTCTTCATTTAGGTCTTCTGCACGCTCTGGTCATTGCTAGTATATGAATAAGCTCTTCATTTAGTGCTTCGACCCTTTTACTGTTTTCATTTATTAATCTAGTTTGCTTAGACGGAGCATATGCAGGTAAAACATTTTTCTCTGTCTTCGTTTTTGTACCTTTCATTCTTTTTGCCAACGGACAGTAACATCCAGTGTAATGTTGAGAATCGGCTAGTGCCTCGTTTTTTCCCCCGACTTAATGTTTTACCATTCTGAAAAGAATGGCCCTGTTTCTTTTTTTTATAGAGAGATTTTTCATAGTAAGAAGAAAATGCCATCCTGCTTCTACTTTATTGAGTTTTTTTCCCCCAAGAAATGGGTTTTGAATTTTTTTCCCCCAAGGGTCCTTTCAGTGTTTAGCAAGAGAATCAAATCACTTTTCTTTTTTGACTGCCTTTTCTTTTTTGACTTTGGCTGTGATTAATTATAGATGTCCTAATAGTTAGCCATTGAAATATAATATACTTGGACGTAGAATGTTCTTTGAATACCATGCTGAATTTGATTTGCTAATATTTTACTTAGGATTTTTGTGTATCAAGTCCTATGTGAGATAGGCCTTTAATCACCTTTATTTGTGCTCTGCATAGATAATTTATTGTGTCTGAGATACAATTTAGAATATCTATGGCACATGCTCTAAGAATTATCCAGTCCTTGAATGTTCAAAAGAGCTTTCCTATAAAGCTAGTCATGGTGACTTTAGGGCTAATACTGTTTTCTTACGGTATTACATACTCGTCGTATGTATTGTATCCAGTCTGTTGAGCTTGGACAGATGCATGTGTATGAAGTGCCATCACCACAGTAGACATTGCCATTGGTCACGTGCAGACATTTCTTTATGTCCCTCCTTTTTTCCTTTTTTGTCTTGTAGTAAGAGCGTTTCAGATGTTAGCCTTGTGACACAACTTCAAGTGCCCCATCCAGTACCGTCAGCCATGGACCCCAGGGTGCACAGCTGATGTCTGGAACTTACTCGTTTTGCATCACTGAAAAACAAGGCTTTCATATTTTTTTAACTTTGATTTAGTGGTGGATCTTTTAAAGTTTCCTTTTAAATGATCCATTTTATAGCGATGTACATTTATTACCCATAATTGAATGCCGTCGTCTCATATTTCTTAAATCTCTTCTGTGTTCTCTCTTTTTTCATTCATCACACTTGCCAGAAATTTATTTCATGGGCTTTTATGAATAGCCATTTTTTAGATTTATTTATCACTTCCACTCTTTTTTGCTAACTGATTTCATTCCTTTCTACTATGTCTATTGATTCTTGACCCACTTCCCTCAGGTTTCCATAGTAGTTGCCAGGTACCTCAGCTGAATACATGGTCATCTCCTGAGAGCGCAAGTTTGTTAACCCCCAGGCCCAGCTGCTGACCCTGGTACTCTCCCCTGCTTCTCCAAGTCCCCAGCAGCCCAAAGCTCCCAAGCCCCCCAGATGTATTACCGTGCGATTGGTTTACAGTTAATATAGGGGGCGGGGAGGCTTCCCACACCGAAGCACACTGTAGTCCACCACCACCATCCACCTGCATTCTTGCTCTCCACGGTCCCCTCTGCCTGCCTCAGTTCTAGGGTCAGCTTGCACGGGTTGATTTTTCAGTTTGACTTTATCTGATCCTTTGTTTGGTTTCTCTCTATTCCACATGTAAGTATTTGTTTTTCTCCTTCTGGCTTCTTTGACTTAGCATAATTCCTTCCTGCCTGAGTGGGTGAGTTTATCTTGTCTTTTGAATCTCTGTATATGTACACCATGTCGTCTTTATTCATTCACCTGTTTTGAGGCACTTAGGTTGTTTCCACGGCATGGCTATCATAAATAGTGCTGCAGTGACCACAGAAGTGTATCTATTCTTTGAAAATAGTGTTTTTGTATGTGGGGGTAGTTACCCAGGAGTGGAATTGCTGAGTTCTACGGCAGATCCATTTATAGTCCTTATAGAAACTTCCATACAAGGGGCTGAACCAGTCAGCATTCCACCAACAGTGTACAAGGGTTCCATTTTCTCCACACCCTCGCAATAATTACTGTTTCTGGTCATATGGGTCGTTCTCACAGGTATGAAGTGACGTCTTATTGTGGCTTTTATTTGCATTCCCCTCGTGATAAACAGCGAACTTTTTCTCATGTGCCTTTTGGCCCATCTGTATGTCTTTTTTTTTTTTTTTTTTGGCGAGGTGCTTTTTAGCTTTTCTACCCATTTTTTTTCTGTTCCAATAACATGCTGTGTTTATTATTATGACTCTGTAACATAGTTTGAAGTCTGGGAGTATAATACTCCCTCTGTTCTCTCCCCTTTTAGTCAGGAGAACTTTGGTTACTTGGGCATCTTTTCGATTCTATACAAATTTCAGCAATATTTGTTCCATTTCCTTAAAGACTGCCTTGACATTACTATTGGAATTGCATTTAATCTGTAAATTGCTTTTGGAGGATGGACATTTTGATTGTTAATTCTTCTGATCCATGAACAGGAAAACCTTCTCACTTCTTTATGTCTTCTTCCATTCCTTTTAATGGAATTTTCCTTTTATGGGCCTTTAACTTCCTTAGGTTTATTCCCAGGTATATAATTTGTGTGTGTGTGGTTTTTTGTTTTGTTTTGTTTTTGGAACAATTGTAAGCGGGGTGGCTTTATTAATTTCTTCTTCAGCCTGATTCTTTGCATATAGAAAGGCTACTGGTTTTTGTGTATTGATGTTGTAACCTGCTAATTTACTAATTTGCTTTCTTTTAGTAAGTTTTTCTGTGGATTTTTCTAGGGTTCTCTTTGTGTTATCATCTTATCTGTTATCATTACTTGCAGAAAACAATAGTTTTACTTCTTCCCCAATTTGGAATCCTTTAATGTCTGTCTTTTACTTAATTGCTCTAGCTTGGACTTCCAGTAGTTCATTGAAAAACATCAGTGAGAGTGGACATCCTTGTCTTGTTCCAGATCTTAATGGGAAGGTTTTCAACTTCTCTCCATTGAGATGATGTTACCTGTGGGTTTGTCACATATGGTTTTTATTATGCTAAGATTTGTTCTTTCTACTGTGCATTTTTCAAGGGCTTCATCATAAATGGATATTGCTCTTTATCAAATACTTTCTCAACATTTATTGATATAATCATATGGTTATTTTTCTTTTTGTTGATGTGGTGGATTGTATTGGGTTTTGCATGTTGAACCATCCTTATGTCCCTAGTATAAATCCCACTTGGTCATGGTATATAATCCTTTTAATGCATTGTTGGATTTAGTTTGTTAAGATTTTATTGAAGATTTTAGTATCTGTGTTCATTAAGATTAGTCTGTAGTTTTCTCTGTTTGGTTTTAGTTTTGGTGTGATGTTGGCCTCATAAAGAATATTTGGTAGTATTCCTTGTTTCTCAATTTTTTGAGAGACATTTTGTAGAATAGGCATTAATACATCTTTGATCATTTGCTAAAACTTGCTTGTGAAACCATCTAGTTCTGAGGTTATGTTTTTTGGCAAAGTGTTTTGATTATTGTTTCAGTTTCACTGCTTAGAATTGTTTTTGCTTAAGTTTTCTATTCTTTATTCAACTTTGTGTAATTGTATGTTCTAAGAATCTGTCCATCTCATCTAGATTGTCAAACTTATTTGCATGTAAATGTTCACAGTAATCTCTAATTATACTATGGATTTCTGTTGCAATTTCTCTCTCTCATTTATGATACTATTTATTTGAATTTTCTTCTCTTTGTGAGCCTAGCTAGAGATTTGTCTATTTTGTTTGCGTTTTTTAAGAACCAGCTTTTTGTTTTCATTGACCTTTTAGACTCTTTTTTATGTCTATTTCATTTGTTTTAGTTTTAAATTTTATTATTCTACTGGCTTTTGTGTGTTTTGTTCTTTTTCTAGTTCCTTGACGTGGAAAATTGGGTTGTTTCTTTGAATACTTTCTTGTATCTTATATGGGAATGTATTTTCTCTTATTATGATTTTGTTGTGTCCCATGTATACATTCTGGGGGGCTGTGTCTGAATTACTTTTCTCAAGGTATTTTTAATTCTTAACTGGTCTTTGCAGTAACATTTGTTCAGTCTCCACCTAATGGAGGAATCTTCTTGTTTTCTTTTTATAGTTGACTTCTAATTGAATACCTTTATGGTCAGAAGAGATACTTGGTATGATTTCAATATCATGTACTTACCGATGTTCGTCTGGTAACTCAATGTGTGGTAAACCCTGGAAAATGATCCATTGTACTAGAGGAAAACATATAGTCGTTTTGGGGGAATGCAGCTTCCTATAGATGTCTATTAGGCCCATGTTGTCTAGATCTTTGTTTAGGGCTATTATGTGCTTATTTATGTTCAGTCTCATTGATCTGTCCTTTGGAGAGAGTGGAGTATTGAAGTCTCCTACCACATATGTATTTTTTCCAATGTCTGTTTTCAGAGACGATAATTACCATCAAATATATGTGTTGTGTATACACTGATGAGTGTCCTGTCTTCCTGGTGCATTGTCCCCTTGAGCATTATATGGGGTCCGTCTATGTCCCTTGTCACATTTTTTAGCATAAAGTCCATTCCATTTTATCTGGTATAAATATGGTTGTCCCTTCTTGGTGCCATTGGCCTGTAGAATTGTTTTCCAACCCTTTCACATTAGTTTATCTTTGGTACTTAGATGTGTTTCCTGGAGGCAATAGAAGGTTGGGTTCTGTGTTCTAATCCAGCATGCTACTCTGTGATTTTACTGATGAACTTAGACCATTACATTTAGGGTGATTATTGATATACGGAGGTCTGTTACTGTTTTGTTCAGCTCTGTGCAGCTGAGTAGGCTGTACTTCCTAGTACAGACCGGGGGGCGGAGGGTGACATGAATAGTTAGTCCTACAAGTTTGCATCCCGCTCCCAAGTTGCTATCAGTTGGGCCTGGAGTCAGGGTGCTCACTAAGGGCTTTCTGAGGGTCCCCAGTGTAGCACAAAGCCCAGTAAGGCCCAAATTGGGACCCCAACATGGGAGGTGCTGCTAGGCTGAGTAGGATGCACCTCCCAATGTGGCTGGGAGCCCACAGTGAGTAGTTAAGTCCTGCTAGGTTGCATCTTGTGCCTCTGTCTTTTCCCAGGGAGCTGGTGGCCTGACCTGGATTCAGGGTGCTCACTGAGGGGTTGTTGAGGGTCCCCATTGTAGAGCAAAACCCTGCAAGGCCTGGGTTGGAACTCCTTTGTGCTGGGAGGCACCAACAGGCTGAGTAGAATAACTTCCCGGTGTTTCTAGGCTTTCTATACTATTCCACTAGTCTGAGTTTCTGTTTCTGTCCCAGTACCACACTGTTCTGATTATTGTTGTTGTGTAACATTGTTTGAAATCAGAAAGTATGATGCCTCCATTTTCTTTTCTCACAGAATTTTTGTGACTATTCAAGGCCTTTTGTGGTTCCATGTATATTTTATAATTATTTGTGCAATTTCCTTGAAATAAAGCATTGGTATTGCATTGAATCCGTAAGTTGCTTTAGGTAATGTGGTCATTTTAATGATCATTCTTCCAACCCATGAGGACAGTATATCTTTCTATTTCCTTGTATTCTTTTATTTCCTTCAATAGCATTTTATAGTTTTCAATATATAGGTCTTTCACCTCCTTTGTTAAGTTTAGTCCCAGGTATTTCATTCTTTTTGGCATGATTGCATTCCTTATTTCCCCTTCTTCTGATACATTGTTTGCGTATAGAAATGCAGTTGATTTTGTGTGCATTAATTTTGTATGCTGACATTTATTGTATTCATTTATTATTCCTACTAGGTTATTATAGTCTTTTGGTTTCTCTAAGTATATTAACATGTCATCTGCAAATGGTGGTAATTTTACTTCTTTTCCAATTTAGATTCCTTTTATGGTCTTTTTCTTGCCAAACTGCTTTGACTAAGTCTTTCAACGCCATGTTGAATAATAGTGATGGTGGTACACATCCTTGTCTTGTTCCTGATCAGAGTGGAATGCTCAGCTTTTTACCATTGAATATGATGTTGGCTGTGCCTTTGTCATATATAATGTTTAGTTCAGGTTCATTTATTTTCATTTTAGTGAATTTTTTAAAACAAAAATGAATGTTTAATTTTTTTTTTTTAGCTTCCACCAAACCCCCATGCTCATCTCCCATCTGCCTCTCACCCCTGCCCCTTCTGTCCTATTCCTTCTAGTAACCATTATCTTCTTTTTCACTGAGTTCAGATTTTTATTTCTTTTATTGTTTAGGTATAATTGGTTATTTTTTTAAGATTTGTATTCCACAGATAAATGAAACCATCCAAAATTTGTTTTTCACTTTTCTGACAGAACTCACGCAACATAATCACCTCAAGATCCATCCTTTTTTAACCAAATGCCACTACATTTTCCTTCACAGCTGTGTAATATTCCATTGCGTATACGCTCCACTGTTTCTGTTCATCTGTTGAAGGCCATTTGAGTTGCTTCCATGGTTTGGTAGTTTGTGAATACTGCCGCTATGTACATAGGTGTAGGTAGATCTTTTTGTGTTAAATGTTTCATGTTATTTGAATAGATACCTATTAAAAGATTGCTAGGTCAAATGCAATATCCATTTTTATTTTCTGAGATATCCCCAGGCCATTTTCCACAAGGGCTATATCAGAGTACATTCTCACCAACAGTGGATGAATACTCCTTTTCATAGCAATTGTTAAGTCCATTCTCAGTGTGGTTTTAATTTGTATTTACCTTATAATAAATGATGTCCAATGCTTCATTGTAAGTACTTTGTGAATTTTGGAGATTTTGTTTTATTTTGTTGTACTTGATTCCTTGTTTGCTTCCCCTGTATCCTTCATATAAGAGAAATCATCCAGCTTTTTTTCCTTTTGATTTCACTGATCATAATCCCTCCCAGGTCCATCTGCAACGCTGTGTATGGCATGAGTTTATCTTGACTGCTGAATAGTATTCCACTATATATATATATATCACATCTTCTTGAACCAGTCGTCTGTTTTTAGGTATTTAGGTGTTTCAACACCTTATTTACTGTAAGTAGTGCTGCATTAAACATAGGGGTGCAGGTTTCCTTTCAAATAATGTGGAGATTAACTCTTTAACAGATGTATGATATGCAAATTGTTCACATTCTATAAGTTGTTTTTGTAATGGTTTCTTCTGAGGTATAAAGCCTTCGTTAATGTAGTCTTTTTTTTGCTTTTGTTTTCCCTTGTGGCTGAGGTTGTATTCCCAAATATATCTTTATGGGAGGTGTTATGCAGTTTGTCCCTAAATTTTTTTCAAGTACTTTATGATTTCAGTGCTTATATCCAAATCTTGAACCCATTTTGAGTGAATGTTTGAGCATGGTGTTAAATATAGGTCTTTCTTTATTATTTTTTTTTTTTACATGTGGCTATCCATGTTTCCCAGCACCATTTTTTCTAACATTGCTCCACATGGAATTGATTTTATTTTTAAATAACATGCTCGCCTGTGTTTCCATCCAATACTAGGCGGTTCCTGAGGCCACTGCCTTCCCAATCACCACTCCACTCCAGCAGTGAGAACTCCAAAGCTTTCCCTTTTGCCCTTTCTCCAAACCTCTCATGCCTAAGTCATCAGCAGAAGCAGTAAGAGCAGGGCGTTAAAATTTCTAATTCTCTTTATTTATCCCCAAGTGATAAAAGTTTATCTCTTCCCTATTTTGTGTCAAAAATTAGCTATCCATATTCATATGGTTTAACTCTGGACTTTGATTTCTGTTCCACTGGTGTCTCTGATTTTGTTCTAGTTCCACTGCTGTTTTGAACACTGTCCCCATGTAGTAGTGTTTGAAGTCAAGAAGTTTGATGCCTCCATTTTTCCTTTTTTTCCCACCCCTCACGATTCTTTTGACTATTTGGGGTCTTTCATGTTGCCATATAAATTTTATGATTTTTTGTCCTATTTCTTTAAAAAAAAAAAAAGTCATTGATATTTCGATAGGTATAGCTTTAAATCTGTAAATTGCTTTGGGTAGTATGGCCAATTTAATGATATTCTTCCATCCCATGAGCACAGCGTATCTTTCCATTTCTAGGTATCTTTTTATTTCCTTTACTAGCGTTTCATATTTTTCATTGTACAGGTCCACCTCCTTTAGTAAGTTTATTTCCAGGTACTTCATGCTTTTGGTCTGGTTTTAAATGGAATTGCATTCCTTACCTCCCTTTCTCTGATAGAATGTTTGCATGTAGAAACACCACCGACATTGTGTATTGATTTTGTATCCTGCCATCTTACTGTGTTCATTTACTATTTCTGGAAGTGTTTGTGTAGAATATTTTGGTTTCTCTAAGTATATCAGCATGCTGTGTATGAATAGTGACAATTTAACTACTTATTTTCCAAGTCGGATTCCTTTTATGCCTTTTTCTTGCCTAATTGCTTCAGCCTGGACTTCCAGGACTCTGTTGAATGATGGTGACATCTGACATCCCTGTCTTGTTCCTGATCTTAGTGGAAGTGCTTTCAGCTTTTCACCTTTGAATGTGATGTGGCTGTTTGCTAGGGTGTTGTTGAGAATGCAGCTACATTTATCAGAGCTCTCGGTCTTCAATTTTCTTTGCACTATCTTTGGTTTGGGGATCAGGGTTAGTATTGGCCTTATAGAATGTATTGTGAAGATTCCCTCCCTCTTCGATATTTTTTTCTTTGAAGACTATGAGTAGGCTAGGTATGAGATCTTACAAGTTAGGTATACCTCTCATGAAGTGATCTGGTCCTGTGCTTTTATTCTTGGGAGGCTTTTTATTTCTCTTTCAATTTCAGCACTTGTGATTGGACGGTGTAAGCTGTGTTTCATCATGGTTCAATCTTGGGAGGTCATGTGAGCATCTGCCCATTTCTTCTAGGTGTCCGATTTGTTTGCATAGAGACTTTTATAACAGGTTCATAAGATCCTGAATGTTTCTGTAATAGCTGTTTCTTGTATTTTCTTCATGAGCATAGCTAATGACTTGTCAATTTTATTTTTTCAAAGAACCAACTGTTCCCTGATCTTTTGGACGGTATTCCATTTTGTTTGTGCCTGCTCAGATTTTCATTATTTCTTGCCTTCTACTGGTTTGGGATGCTTTTGTTTTTCTAGTTTCTTCAACAGCAGAGTTAATTGTTACAGTGAGATCTTGTTTATTCATGTGGGCCTGTGTTGCTGTAAACGTCCCGCATAGTACTGCTTTTAAAGCAATTCCATCAGGTCTGGTAACTTGTTTCTCCATTTTCATTGGTCTCTAGATTTTTGTTAGTTCTTTGATTTCTTCACTGACACAAGAGTTGCTCGAAACATTTTGTTTAGATTCCTCTTATGGTTAATTTCTAGCTTTATAGCTTGTAATCTCTAAAATTACTTGATATAATCTCTATTTTTGTATGTTTTTTGAAATTATATTTATGTCCCAGAATATGATCTGTGCTTCAGAGTGTTCCATGTGCACTAGAGAAGAATGTATATTCATTTCTTCTGTGGTAGAAAGCTTTACAAGTGTCCAGTAAATCCATTCATGATGACACTTCATTTAAGGCATTTAATTCTTTAATTTTCTGTCTGGATGATCTAGCCCATCATGTCAGTGATGTGGTAAGGTCCCCAACAATGATTGTGTTTTAGTGAATGTGTTGATTTAGATTTGTTAATAGCTGCTTTATGTAACTAGGTGTTCCTGCATAAATATTCACAAGTGATAACTTCTTGGTTCACTGTTCTTGCCATCATTATGTAACACCCATCTTTGTCCCTGATTACCTTTTCTAGTTAAAAATCTAGGTTAGTGTAGAAGTTCTTTCTTTTCTCTTTGCATTATTAGCATGTAAAATTTTATACCAGTGTTTTATTTCTAGCTTGTTTTTGTCTTTCAGTTTTAAATGGGGCCTCTTATAAACAAAACATTGGTGGCTGAAATGTTCTCACCCACATTCCCACATTGTTAGTCTTTTGTTTTTTTTAATTGATCAATTCAGACCACTCGTATTTAGGATGCTTATTGATATGAATTTATTATCATTTTGGTTTTCTGTTGTTGCTTTTCCCATTTATTTCTGTCTATTCTTCTGGCTGGCATTCTTTTAATATTTTTATCAATTTGTCTGTTTCTACATCTATGGATCTCTAGCCTGGGTTTTGGTGTTTAGTACGGGGGTTTTATTTAAATGCCTGTATCTTGTGTCCTTTATGAGCTGGTGTCTATTTATGAGCTGGTGATATTTAACTTTCTACGTTGTATTAATTTCTTCCTCCCCTTTAGTGTTCTGTTGTTGACTCATAATGTTCTTGCTCATGCTTCAGTTGTGTATTGCTGTTGTCATTTTGCTCAGGAATTTGTGTTTCGAGTTTTCCTGTAGAATAACTTCTTTCTCTGTTTCTTGAAGGGCTGGTCAGATGACGGTAACCTGGGAAATAAAGGGAAAACCTTTATCTCACCCTTATGCTGGACCGATAATTTCTTAGGATAGTGATCTTTCTGGCAGGGGTCTCGTCTTTCAGCATTGTACTCATTCCTTTCCCTACTCTCTTCTGGCCTGGGCAGTGATTGGGCTTTCCTTTCCCTACTCTCTTCTGGCCTGGGCAGTGATTGGGCTGAAGTCCAGGGAAATCCTAATTTGGGGAACCTTTAGAAGAGAGTTTTTTCCTTGCTTCCAACAAGCATTTTTATCTTTGATTTTTGATAGTTTGACAAAGATGTGCCTAGATAAGTATCTCTTGGCATTTACAAGTTTGGGTGTTCTCTCTGCTTCCTGGAACCCCACGTTTACTTTGTTACTTAGATTTGGGGAGTTTTCAGTTATTTCATTGAATGGGGTTTCTCTTCACTTTCAGGATCCCAATTCATAAATTTCCTCTTCTAATTGAGTCTGATATTCTCATAGTTGCCTCATTTTTCCTTTGCTTTTATCTTTTGGTAAATGGGTGATTTGTCTTTGAGTCTTCTACATCTGAAACTCTGTCAGTTGGTGCTACTGAAAGCAATTTCTAAATTTGCCTGCATTTTATTCAGAGACTCTTTGTGGCTTCTGTTACTGTATATTCACTCTCTCTGATAGGTCAAGAACTGTTTGTCCCTGATCTCCTTTGTAAGGTCCTGCACCTGCCCACCTGCCCTTGACTCACCTCCCAGTAGCTCTTGTGGCACTTTCAGAATTGTTGTTCTGAAGTCTTTGTCTGACTGTCTATTTCTGTATCCTTTATGTTTGGCCCAGATTTTGTTCGTCCCATTTTGCTTTTGCATGTTTCTTGCTTCCTCGATATCTGTGTTGCCTTATTTGTTCTATGCGTGGGGTGGATTACTGAGTATTTAGCTTGCTTTGTTTGTCTTGTTAGTTTACCTTGGCCTAAGGTGGGGGGATTCTGGGGCTTTAATGCTCCGTCTGTCTGAGGTATGAAGTTGGTGGCTGCTACGTCCTCCTCTCTCATCCCTCAGCAAGCTGTATTCTATACTTAGGTTGTCTAAACGTCCCACCCCACCTCCCTGCTGCTCCTTTCTGCAATGCACCATAATCTCTGAAACTTGAGTCCCCTGTTGTGGGGGTGGGGGGAGGTAGGTCTAGAGCCTGGGCTTACCCTCAGGGACTAAGCTGTGCTTGGCTGGCAGGCGGTGCTGTGCCCAGGTGTGTGGTGGGTGCACACCGTGTGGCAGTCCACAGTGGCCATTGTCTCCCACCCATCGTTGCTGCCGCTTCTGCAGGGTGCAGCACCACATGCCAAGTGTCTGCTTTTCCTAGTGTCCATGAGTTACCACCTAGTCCATTCCTCAGCTGTTGGGCTTCTTATGGAGTCCAGCCTGGATAAGCTGGGAGTCTCACTGGCCTCTTCCGGGAGGGTGAGAGGCAGATGACTGTGCACAGAGTCACTAATTCCCCAGGTCTGTGCCCAGAGCCTGCACCGCTCCAGGTAGTCTCTGCCCCATCATGGCTTGGGTGGTCAACCCCCGCCCATCCTACCCTCATGACACACACCCCACACTTCCTCCTTCCCTCAGTGGCCATCAGCCTCAGTTTGAGATCTCCATGGTGAGGCCTGGAGTTCAATAGACAGGAGCGTGCAAGGGGCTCTTCTTCTATGCAAATATCATTTTCCACCTCTTTGTTTTGTTCAGGGGAGAGGGTGATTTCCAGCTTCTCTATTCTACCACGCCATGGGTGGAGTTCTCCTAATTTTTTTTTTAATATTTATTTATCTATGCATACAGAATTGGGGCACAGGCCAGAGGTGCAGGGGTGGTAAGAGGGAGCAGAACAGGCAGATCCACGAAACACACTGCTGAGGGGCGCAGCAGGCGGGTCGGGAGAGGTCTGCCACGCCATGTGGGTCACCCCCTGCCTGGGGATCAATCTTGTGCTGTAGTGGCTGTGGCCACTACAGCTTCATAGTGCTGCGCTTTAACCCGCTGCGCCACCAGGAAGGGCCCGTTCTCCTAATTTTTTAAGGCTATTGCATCCCTATTTATTTTCTCTTCTAATGGAGTCTGATATTCCTCACCGTTGTCTCATTTTCCCTCTCCTCACCTTTTTGTAAATGATTGGTTCATCTGAGTCTTACTGATCCGGCCATTGGTGACTCAGGCCCCTGCACTTCTCTCTGCTCTTTAGTTACAGTTCCTGAGCACATTTCTACTATCTATTCATCCGAGCCTGCTCCTCCCTGTACCATCTGCAGGCTGTAGAGAAGTTTCCTGGATATGTTCCTGTGTCTTTCCCCAGTGAACCAAGGTGGGGGGGGGGGTCAGAGGAGGGAGAGCCATTCTGAGGTTCTAAGCAACCCTTCCCTTGGTCTCTGTCATGCCTCATCTATGACCCATCCTCAGTGGTCTGCTCTGTGAAAAGGACCTTATGCCACACCCCGGGTCTCCCCCACCAGAACTACCACCAAGGCGGCCCCGGGGCAGAGGCTGTGATGTAACTGCTGTCGGGTCTCCAGGTGGTGGTGCGGGGACTCTCAGAGCTCGTCTCGGCCATCCGAGGGTACACTTGTGTCCTTTCCCAGTTCCCCATTTGGCTTTTCTCCTCTGCCACCCAAATTTACCCCACAGGTCAACCAGAGGAAGGAGGGCTGACACTCAGTGGGTTAATCAGAGTATTAGCAGCATCCTGTTATTTACAGCCCAGTCCTTCCCCGGAAGCCACGCGGGTGCCTCCAGCACAGGTCCCTGGTGCCAGGTTCACGACTGGCACCTTTGCCGCCTACGTCTGCATCCAAGTGCCAGACATTCTCTGTTCCCAAGACAAATCAATCTCTCCTAAAGCACTGGGATGTTTACTTTCACCAGACAGTAAGTGTGTCCAGATAACACTGGAAAAATGTGATTCAGTGGATTCCATCTCTCACCTTTCCAGAAGGTGTGTGATGGCTTTGTTTAGTATCTAGGAGCTTTTAAATAAGCTGTCACAAATTTCTTTGGGGCGTGTGTACAGTAAAATGTATGAGTAAGTGAGAGCCCTCAGTTCCATGGAAAATGATCATTATTTCCTGGCCCAAAGCTACTTGTAGGAGGAAAGGCCCTAGCAGTGAGGAAAGTGCTGAAGCCCGGCCCAAACACTCATCTGATGGGTGGGCAGGCTACACCCCGGCCAGACCTTGGATGCCAGGGGCGCGTCCAGAGCCGCAGCTGGCTCACACCCAGCCATGTCCCGGGTGAGATGTGCAGGGATACGCGGACAGGCCGGAAAAGCAACAGAGCTCCCTGGAGCGGTGATGTAATTAGTGGCCCTGCCAGTCCGTGCCCAGAGGTGCTCTGTGAAACTCTTCCTGCAAGAAATGAAGCCCCCGTCCAATGAGTTTCCGGTAACAGAAATCGTATATCTGCACGTTATGCGTCCCGAAATCAATTCCAGTGGCTGGTGCTTTCTCCATGTAACAGCTGAACAGCATTAAATATGTGGGTGTCTTTCTGATCATATTTAGGATAATGATGAAAGCCATGAATTACGGAATACAAAGCCTGACGTATTTATTGCCTGCAATCCATTTTATCGCCCTTTCTGCTGGGACGTGTGCCGGTTAGAGCTCCTCAGTGGCCTGCCGGTGGCCTCAGGGCCGGCGCGGGCCCAGGCGGGCGAGGGCTGCCGCTCACCGCGCTGCCTCTCTCCCACAGTGCCCCCCGTCATCCGCGTCTACCCGGAGAGCCAGGCGCAGGAGCCTGGGGTGGCGGCCAGCCTGCGGTGCCACGCAGAGGGCATCCCCACGCCCAGAATCAAATGGCTGAAGAACGGCATGGATGTCTCCACCCAGATGTCTAAACAGCTCTCCCTTTTAGGTAAGAAACGCCCTCGGTGTCTGTGCTACTCCCACAACCCCAGGGTGACGTCTCCCCAGGAGGGGAAAGGAGGGGAGTGGCGTAGATGAAGTCAGACACACTGGGGGGAAGCAAGTGCCTAATTGTCCCACTGCCTGAGCGCACAGGGGCCTGGAGGGCTTTCAGCTGCCCGTCAGACCCCAGGCCCCTCAGGCAGGGGCAGCCGCTCCGGCCCTCCTCGGTCCCCGTGGAGACGGGGCTGGCCTCCGCCCTGCGCAGTGCGGTTAACCAGCGCTCAGCAGCCCGGGGACAGGAGGAGCGGGAGGTGAGGCCTAGGGGAGCAGCGCCCTGACCGCTGTCCTCCCTGCAGCCAACGGCAGTGAGCTGCACATCAGCAGCGTTCGCTACGAAGACACAGGGGCATACACCTGCATTGCCAGAAATGAAGTTGGGGTGGATGAGGACATCTCTTCGCTCTTCATTGAAGACTCGGCGAGAAAGACCCGTGAGTCCACGCTAGCCTTTAAGCGCCTCCGCGCGCGGCTGGCCAGGTTTGGGGGCAGAGAACCCAGTGACCAGGGCCACCCCCTCCAATTGTGAGTTCCTGAAGACTGTGAGCCCCTTCCCCTTTCCCGTGCAAAGCTAGGGACAGGGAACCCAAGGGTGAGCAGACCTCTCCCGGCAACCTAGACAACCCCGGGGCCCCAGGAAGCTCACCCATCCCAGCCTCAGTTCACCTCCATTTTGTGCACAAGGCCCTCCTGCTACCGCCCTACTGTGTGCGCCCCAGCATCTGTCCTCCCCAGCTGGGGGGCTGTGTGCTCCCCTTGCAGCCACTGCGTCCCCAGGGGGCCCCACGTTGAGGGTGGTCATGTCTCTTTCCCTTGGGCAGGGAACGTATACTAAGTCTTTCTCATCACAGTAGATAATCAGGGTACGGCAGAGTCTGCCTAGGAGACTCCTGATGGGCAGCTCTCTGCTGGGAGGGCAGAGTTGTCCATTCTTTATGACCCAAGAGTGTGGTGACCCCATTACCTGCTGTGATCCTGGGGTGCATTTTCCAAGATGCATCCTGAGACTTCGGAGCATTTGTCTGCATCCAGAGTCTCCCACCCCACCCCCAAGTCCCATCACCGGGGCAGTGAGTGTACAGTTTCTATAAATGCGGACTGGACACGCCTGGGCGTGAGCTGAACGGCACAGCGAAGGTCCTCATGTGGCTTTCTTCTTTCTCTTCTTCCTCCCACCATGACCTGCTCTCTGACTCTGCTGCTGCAGTTGCAAACATTCTGTGGCGAGAGGAAGGTACCGTTCATTTGTTCTGTGTTCCCTGTGATCGTGAGTGTTCATGGTGCCCTGACAGGCAGCTTTCCACGGCCCGCCAGCTTCCCCAGACACCAAGCACCTCAGAGAGGGGCCCCTGTGCCAAATCGTGTGGGGGCCAAGGTCAATGTCAAACCCCAGTGAACCCTGAAAAGCAGGCACCCCGCCGCCCCCCCACCACCACCACCAGTGTCTCTTAGACACGAGGTCAATGTCAAACCCCAATGAACGCTGAGAGGCAGGCACCCCGCCGCCCCCCTCCCCACCCAAACCACCACCACCACCAGTGTCTCTCTGGGACACGAGGTCAATGTCAAACCCCAGTGAAGGCTGAGAAGCAGGCATACCCGCCCCCACCACCACCACCACCACCAGTGTCTCTCTGGGACACTCCATTAGAATTGAAAACTGGGAAATTTCCATCGAAAGCTGTCTGAAACCTCCTCTGAGCAACCACTGGGCAGGGCTTCCTGGTGAGACGTGGCCTGTAAACACTTTACAGCAGCTGATTCCAGT
Organism: Condylura cristata; assembly: GCF_000260355.1. NCBI lineage: Eukaryota > Metazoa > Chordata > Mammalia > Eulipotyphla > Talpidae > Condylura > Condylura cristata. The sequence goes on along the minus strand of NW_004567122.1, from coordinate 24,415,281 downwards.
GTCAGGCTTTCACGTAGGGTTTGACAAATGCCGTTTATCAAACCGTCTCTAGACGTGGGCCATACAAAAGTGCGGTTTCTGGCACCGGCCGCTGCCTGTGGCTGCAGGCGGGCCCAGGTGGGGGTCGGGCCCCCGGGGTCGTGCACCTGTGCACCCCGGCCCTGAATGAACAGCCTGCCGATGCAGGCCGGGGCTTCTGCGAAACAGCAGCGTGAATGCCCATCTCGGTGCGGTATGAAAGCTCCCCCTTTACAAAACAGCATTTTCCTGCCCTGCGTTTCCTCCAGAACTGTGTGTGGCACGGCCTGCGGCTGGCCCGCGTGTGCTGACACATCCCCAACGGTGCCCTGAGCACCAGGCGCTGACGCCACAAAGATGGGAGCAAAACAGGCAGAGCCCACAGCACAGGGCCACTGGCAGCAGGCGCCAGGGAGCCGAGCAGGTGCCGGAGCATCAGGGACGGTTGTCCTCATGCTGCCTGACCCCATGTGCCCACACAGGGCTTTTGCGCCCCGTCTTTGTGGGGTGCTATCTTTCCAAGGTGAGGCCACTGCAGAGGGACTGAAGCTTCAGAGTCCTGCGAAGAATGAAGCGCCCCTGGGGTGCGTGAAGTGCAGGCTCGGAGCCCCAGACTCACGGAGACCCACAGCCCCGCAGGGCTGGCAGGGGCGCACACACCGGGCAGTCCTGCCACCAGAAACTCCGTCATGCCTGCTAGACACACAGACCCCCTGCGTCTCAAGCTCAGGGCTTGGAGTTAGGAAGGAAAAACAAGAAGCTGGCAGGCCTTGGGCCACTGTCTGGTCTCCAAAGCAGGAAAAAGCAAAGAAAGCTCTGTGCCCCTTAGAAGCAGCCAAGCTCAGACAGCTTTCTGGGGGGCGGGGTCAGTATCTGTTGAGCCTCCCCTTCACTGGTGGCTGTGAGCAAGGCCCGGCCCAGCCCACGAGGTGGCCACAGCTGCGCACCCCACGTGGACTCCATTAAGCTTTCGGTCTTGTGTTGCTTCTTCCACCTAGCAATTTTCCAAGGAACCCTGGGAGGCTGTTCCGGTGTCACAGGGCTTTTGATCCCCTTTGCCCCAGGTTTGGCTGAGGGCAAGTGAGAGGGGTCAGAGTAGAGACACCTGCCACGCCGCCTGCAGGCGCCGGGCCAAGAAGAGGGGTTCAAAGGCAGCCATCTCTGCCTGGCTCTTAGGGACAGGCTACCCGGCACCCCAGGAGCCCACTGGGGCCATGCAGACTCTCCCCAGTAACACCAGCTCTGGGTGTCTGGGTCGAGCTGTTTGCTGTGGCAGGAGCTGGCCGGCCTGAGCCGTCAGGACAGGCCCCGGGGCAGCGAGAGAGGCCACACGGCAGGGCCCCAGCCACCAGGAGCCGTGGTGCCGGCACCTCCCAGTCAGCGGGGCCTGAGGCCCAGACAGCTGCCTGCAGAGACAGTGGAGTGAGTGTGACAGTGATTCCTATTTTTGGGCTTTCTATCTCAGTAAAAGTTTGGCCAGGTAGTCAATTAAATCTGTGCCGGTTTTCTCAGCATGCACGGAGAGTCTTCCGCATGTTTAATTTCCTTAGAACTTAGAGGCAGAAAGGAAGGCAGATGACAGCTCGAGACCACCTGCCTTTGTCTTTCATGGAAGGGGCTAGTGCAGGCCAGGGCACAGGGCAGAACAGGGCACAGGGCCTACGCCCTGCATCCACAGGCAGGCCCTTCCCTCCCTGGGCCTCGGTCTCCTTGATTCACGGTAAGGCCAGCTGGCTCCCAGGTCGGCTCTGCCAGCATGAGATTCCTCTGCAGGATAGCACAGCCACGGCCAGGGCGCCCCTGCTGCCTGCGTGGAGTTGCCACAGCGAAGCCAGTGGGCAGGGGCTGGAGTGAGCTGCCAAGGAGGAGGGGTTCACCCCTAAGTTCAGACCAGACTTCGAGTCCCAGCACTCTTAGGACCCCACACTCCTGAGCTGGGCACTACACATAAATGTGTTTAAAGAACAGAAGAGCCTTTGCTTTGGGGGTGTCATTCCCACCCGTTCTCATCTAACTAGTGGACAGATGCCCTCCAGGGAGACTGCTGCTCAGAAAGGGAAGAGGCAGCATGTTTGCCTGGGCGGCGGCCGGCCCAGCTGGCTCCAGGCGCTGTGTCTGGGAGGACGGCCGGGGACTAGAGCCACAGTCTGCTGGACGGAAGGTCCAGCCTCCCTGCTCCCCCATACCCCATGGCCCAGCCCTCCCCGCCCTGCCCAGGACCGGCACACCACGCACCCAAGTGCGGACTGTGCGTGCCCGACCCGGACGGCCCCTGTGGGCGGCTGCACACGGGCACAGCACAGCGTGTGCTCCTCCCAGGCCTCAGCGTGGGAAACATGTTCTACGTCTTCTCCGACGACGGCATCATCAGCCTCCACCCCGCAGACTGTGAGATCCAGAGGCACCTCAAGCCCACAGAGAAGATCTTCATGAGCTACGTAAGTATCTGCGCCGGGGCAGCTTGTCCAGCACCCGCAGCCAGGGTCACCACACCACTGGATTTCACAAGTCCCACTCACCCCCGAGGGTGCTCCCAGAGGCACCCCAGAGCAGCGTGACGGCCAGGGTACACAGGTGGGTTCCCGGCCTCAGGGACATGGGGCGGCCGTGTGGCCAGACAGCTGTCCGGCAGGACATTGCCGGGGGTGGCAGGGGGGTGGGGGGCACTGGGATGCCACAGAGACAGGCCACCCCAGGCCCAGAGGACAGAATCAGGGAGGGGCCCGGGGGGGCAGTGCCAGGCCGGTTTTGAAGAAAATGGCGACAGGTGTCTGGAGGAGGTGCCGTCAGTGAGAATGGGGGGGCAGGTGTGTTCTGCTCAGGGAACCGCAAATGTGTGTGAGCTCGGAGAGGACGGGCACGGGGTGGGCCCTCAAGGATGGCGGCGGGTAAGGCCCTGCGTGCTGACCACACCCCCACGGCTCCGGGAGGGCTGCCAGGTGGAGGACGGCCACAGCCGGTGGCTTTAGGGGGCGTGCGGGGCCTCGGTGAGGGTGACGATCCCCAGGGCTGGACTGAAGCCCAGCTGTGGGCGGGCGGCTGCTGTGTGAGCAGTGTGGTCAGACAGGTAAGCCAGTGGCCTAGGAAGAACTGAGGCAGTGTACGGCTGCTGGCAAGCCCAGCAGGTGACCGGAGACAACCCAGACTCTTGCTAGGCAGGAGAGAGCAACTCCCACAGGGCCACTCGCACACTGCACAGAAGCCGGGCTGTACCAGCAGCCGGGCCGGGCGCAGGGGCCGGGCTGTACCGGGAGCCGGGCCGGGCGCGGGCGCGGGGGCCGGGCCGGGCCCGAGGGCAGAGCAGGCAGACTTGCGTCAGGCAGATGGCGGTGAGCCTCTGCCTTGTGGTGGGGGAGGTGCCCCAGCCCCGAAACACCAGTGGGGGACAACCGGCCGGTGTGGTTAGTGGAGGGCCTGCGTCCCCTAGCAGGCCCAAGAGAGGGCTTGGGCACAGAGCCCACGAAAGGCTGAGTGTAAGGAGAGGACCCCTGCCTGCGTGGGGGAGCCAGTGTGGCGCTGATCCCCTGCTCCATGAGGGGGAGCAGTGGCCTTCTGGGAAGCTGAGCAGAGAGCGAGACAAGCACAGGCCCAAGCGCCTGAGGTGCTGTGAGCGAGGCCAGGCAGAAGACGCCGCGGCCGTGGGAAAGTACGTGTGGGACCTAAGCTACTTCTGCCTGGGGAATGACGTCAGCGCTCGTCCCTCCTCAGACCCCGGACCTGCAGCGAGCTTGCTGGGCCAAGCCTGAGCCCACACTAGGGTCCGGACATTTTCTCCCGGTTATTTGTTGTCCGGCGATTCTGCTCTTACTTAGGATTAGGGAGTCTCCAAATTTTGCATTTCCCAAGAGGTCAGCGGCTCCATGAGGGGGTCACCTCCTAAGCTGCGTTCTTGGGGGATTTGTTGAAAATCAGATTCCATCCCCCCAGGAACAGCAGCCCCTCCTGAGCCAGATGTGCGTGTGTGGCAAGTGCATCACCTTGGGGCTCACGGGAGGGGAGCCGTCACTCTCGCTGGGTGTTGGGCGCCCTCCTGCGCGCCCCTAGAGAGCAAGGTTTCCACGGACTTTGTCAGCTTCTCTGGGAATGAGAGACTCTCCAAAGTCTAGTTTGGCCCCGTGACAGGTGGACCTGAGTCGGTCGGGGAGGGGACTGCAGTCTCTCATTCCCAGAGAAGTTGACACTAGAGAATGCAGGACCCTGAGTTCACTCATTTGCTTTGACATCCCGAGATGCCATCAGTGTGGGGTGAGTTGGTTCTCAGGGGTTCTACGCCAGCGTAGTGGGGCGGGAAAGACCAGCCTGGTCCCTAAGATCGGAGCGAGGCGTCTGTCACCTGGGGCCCTGCAGCCGACCTCTCCTCAAGACCCTTGGGATTACTCCGCTTGTGGATGCCGAGGAGAAGTGTCAGGAGGCCCCAACTTTGGGGTTGTTGGGTGAGAAAGCTGTAAATTGTGTAAAGCAGTGGATGGACACTGCCCAGAAGGGGGGGGGGGAGTGGGCCAATCTTAGGATTTGGGATCGCAAGCATGAAAAAGCGATTGGTGAAGAAGTAGCAATAGCTGCGTTGGAAGAGCGGTCCACGTGTGGGGTCTTTGACCTTGTTTTTGTCAACGTCAAAGACCCGGGTCTGAAGTTGCCTGGCCTTATGGCCAGGAGGACACGGTGGCGCTGAACCTAACAACGCCAGTCCTCTTCACACGTTCAGGTTTATTTAAAAAACATGCAGAGGCATGAAACAATACAACTTATTTCCATAAAAGTGAAGAAACCCATGTTTGCCGCTGTAAAAGTTTTCTCATACGGTGTCGTTTCTTTCTTTCACATTTGTAGTTCCATGACATTACAGCTACAGTTCACTTAGTGTCACAACTGGGGGGGGGGGGGTACCAGGAGGAGGGAGGCCAGGAAAGGACCGGAAGGGCAGGACAGGAAGAAGTGGGGGAAGGGCAGATGGGAAGGGACCGAGTGGGGGAAAGAATGGATATGGAGACCGGAAGGGGAGAAAGGGAGGAGGCAGCAAAGACCGAGCAGGGGGAAGGAAAGACAGGTGGAGGAAACAAGGGGGAGGGCATGGAAAGGGTCGAGGAGCTGGGATAAAGGTGGGAGGGAAGTATGCAGGGAAGGAAGGGGCTAGTGGGTGGATAAGTAGGGGCTGCTTTGAAGGGGGGATAGAGGAGGAACTAGAAGGGAGTAGCGGTAGGGACAGATGGAGGTGACCTCGGATGCAAGGGAGGAAGCCTAACTGGGGAGGGCAGGAAGGTTATGAGAGGAGAGGGAAGACACAGGATGGCTGCAGGGAAGGGGACAATGGTGCTGGGAGGGGCGGAGGGAGAGCAGGAGAGGTGGGGAGTAGAGAGTGGAAGGCAGGCAAGGAGTGGGGGGCAGGAAGGGTTGAAGAGTAGTGGAAGAAACAAGGGAAGGGAGGGAAGAGGAGCAGAAGGGGATGAAAGAGGCAGAAGGATGAAAGAAGAGAATGGACAAGATGGCAGAAGAGGGGGGATGAAAGTGGGAGGGACAGGGGGGAAATGAGGGACCAAGTGGGGACACAGGAAGGCTAAGGGGGAGGAGAAGTGAAGGGGTAGAGTAGAACAGGAGGGTATAAAAGTGATGAGGAAGAAGCAGGATGGGAGGAGTGAGAGGGAGGTTGTGGGATGGGTGGGAGGAAAAGGAAGTAGGGGGGTGGAAAGGAGGGAGGTGAAGCCCTAGAAGGAAAAGGCGTGGAAGACACCGGGAGGAAGGGGGGGGTGGATGGAAGGGAGTAAAAGTGTAAGGAGGAAAGGAATGGTTGGGAGGAGGAGGGGGAAAAGAGAGGATGGGGAGGGTGTGGCAGCCACAGGTAAGAAAAGGGCAGGAGGGGAGTACTCTACCTTGCCAGCCAGCACCTCAAACTTGTTCCTGCCTGTGCCACCTTCCCGTGTACATTGTTATGGACAGGGAGCGCTGTGTCCATTTGGGTCAGGGGCCACAGAGGTGTGGGGGGGGAGGGAGGGTGTGTTGGGTCAGAGGACTGATCTGAGGTGTAGGGGTGGGTGTGTGTTGGGTCAGGGGCCACAGAGGCCAGACCTGAGGTGTAGGGTTGGTGGGTGTGTTGGTCAGGGGCCACAGAGGCCTGAGGTGTAGGGGTCGGTGGGTGGGTATGTGTTAGGTCAGGGGCCACAGAGGCCTGAGGTGTAGGGGTCGGTGGGTGGGTGTGTGAGTTGGGTCAGGGGCCACAAAGGCCGGTCCTGAGGTGTAGGGTTGATGGGTGTGTTGGTCAGGGGTCACAGAAGCCTGATCTGAGGCATAAGGCTGCGTGGGAGTGTTGGGTCAAGGGCCACAGAGGCCTGATCTGAGGTGTAGGGGTCACAGGGTTGAGTGGGTGGGTGTTTGAGGTGGGTCAGGGGCCACAGAGGCCTGATCTGAGGCGTAGTGGGTGTGTTGGGTGATGGGCCACACAGGCCTGAGGTGTAAGGGGGGGGGGCCTGATCTGAGGTGTAGGGATTGGTGGGTGGGTGTGTTGGGTCAGGGACCACAGAGGCCTGATCTGAGGTGTAGGGGTTGGTGGGTGGGTGTGTTGGGTCAGGGACCACAGAGGC
>NW_004567122.1:24407119-24407923 GCF_000260355.1 Condylura cristata | reverse complement strand
TGGGTCAGGGATCATAGTGGCCTGACCAAGGCATAGGGGCAGGAGTGTTGAGTGATGGGCCCCAGAGGCCTGAGGTGTAGGGGTTGGTGGGTGGGTGAGTCAGGGGCTACAGAGGCCTGATCTGAGGGGTGGGTGGGTGTGTTTGGGTGTTGTGTCAGAGGCCTGATATGAGGCATGGGGGGTGGGGCGATAGGTGTGTTTTGGGTCAGGGGCCACAGAGGCCTGATCTGAAGTGTAGGGTGTGTATGTGTTGGGTCAGGGGCCAGAGGCCTGATCTGAGGCATGGGGGGGCTGGGGCGGGGGGTGAGTTGGGTCAGGGGCCATAGCGACCTGACCTGAGGCGTAGGGGTAGGTGTGTGAGTTGGGTCAGGGGCCACAGAGGCCTGATCTGGGGCATTGTGTGTGTGTGTATGTTGGGTCAGGGTCTACAGAGGCCTGATATGAAGCATGGGGGGGGGAAGAGCGGGGGAGTAGTGGGGTCAGGGGCCATAGTGGCCTGAGCTGAGGTGTAGGGGTGGGTGTGTTGGGTGATGGGCCACAGAGGCCTGAGGTGTACGGGTTGGTGGGTGGGTGTGTGAGTTGGGTCAGGGGCCACAGAGGCCTGATCTGAGGCGTGGTGGGGGGGAGGGAGCAGGGGGTGAGTTGGATCAGGGGCCATAGCGGCCTGATCTGAGGTATAGGGGTTGTTGGGTGTATGTGTGAGTTGGGTCAGGGGCCACAGATCTGAGGCGTAGGGGTGGGTGCATGTGTATGTTGGGTCCGGGGCCACAGAGGCCTGATCTGAGGTGTAGGGGTGGGCGGGTG
>NW_004567122.1:24388165-24407003 GCF_000260355.1 Condylura cristata | reverse complement strand
CACAGAGGCCTGATCTGAGGCGTGTGTGTGTGTGTGTGTGTGTGTGTGTGTGTGTGTGTAGGACGACAAGCTTTATTTCCCACCTCAAGGAACACAGATCTGGGGTGTGGGACGCTGCAGCCTCCGATATGCCCAGTGAGGTGAGAAGGGCAGCGCAGTGACCCTCTAGCCCGCCCCTCCCCGGTCTGGCTGGAGCCCCTCCAATGCCTGCCCGTTCCCTGGCGGGTATGGTCTCCTTCCCTTTGCCGCCCCCCGCCACCATACATACACATACACAGCCACCTTGGGGTCTTGCCCCCCACCCACCTGGGGGGTCTCACCCCTCCCCACATAGCCATCTTGGGGCCTCACCCCCCCACACACAGCCACCTTGGGGCCTCACCCTCCTTTCCTTCACACACATAGCCACCTTGGGGCCTCACCCCCCCCCACACACACACAGCCACCTTGGGGCCTCGTCCCCCCCACACAGCCATCTTGGGGCCTTGTCCCCCCCACATAGCCACCTTGGGGCCTCACCCTCCTTGCCTGCTCCCCCACACATAGCCTCCTTAGAGGCTCAACCCACCTACGGAGGGAGACTGAGCACAGGAGTTGGCACAGACAAGGCTGAGAAGGTGCAGGCCCAACCCTGGCCTGGAGCTCCCACCCACTGCCCCACACCTCCCAGGGGAGAGGGCACCATGCCAGCAACAGCCACGCTGGGGAGATGGGGCAGGGTTTAAGGCTGAGTGTCCAGGAGCAGGGGGCACGCAGGCCTCAGTTAAAAAATCGCTCAAGGCCTATTCCAGAATCCAGAGTCCAGCAGCATAGGGTGCTGGCCATCATGCAGGCGCACCAAATCACTCATATGCTGGTGCTGACACCCCAAAGAAGGTCTTCATTCAGCAACTGTGGCTTGAGCACGAATCCAGAGCCACGCACTGCTGCGACAGCCTTAGCCCGGGGTCACGTGTCAAAGGGCTGGACACAGCTTACCACCTACTGAGGGGGTCTAGGTGGCAGACCAATGCGTGCCTCAGCCCCAGGGTCTGAAAACTGCCTGCTGCAGGGTCGCATGATTGGGCTTCCAAGGGGAACAGCGGAAAACCGAACAAAAGGTCCAGCGAAAGACAAGTAGCAGGAGAAATCCCTCTGCAGGGGAGGAGGGTTGAGGGGTACAGAGATCAAAATGGGAGGGAAGAGCACAAGGGACGGGCTGATGGGTCACGGGGGCTGTGGTGGGGAGAACAGGGACCACACCTGAGGGGAGAAACCCAACAATCTGAGAACATACAAGGAAGTTAAGAAAATAAAAAAACGAAACTGCAGCAAGGGAAGAGACAGAAGCAGCAGGGACGCTGGGCTGAGGGGGCCAGAGCAGGCCTGCAGCAAGGTGGCGCTTCAGCAGCCCTGAAGGGGGAGGGAGGGAGGCAGCAAAGCAGGGGGTTCTGGGCGAGCACATTGGGCACAGAACACCCCCAGGAGGGGACAGAGGGCAGCAGGGCGGAGGAGGGTCAGAAAAGCCTAGTCCGGCGGGGAGGGTGGGGTGCACAGGGCTTTCCAGGTTCCAAAGAAGTCTTTGTTCTTTTTGAGCAAGGATGGTGTTGGGGGCTGGGGTGAGGGGCACAGAGAGGAGCAGATGTGGGAGCTAACGCCTGGCAGGGACTGCGGACTCTGAGGACAGGCTGGGGGCAGGGGCCACCTGACGCTCGGTTCTGCGTGACAGGTATGTGGCTTGAGCCAGAGTGACGGAGGCACAAGTGACGCGCCCAGTGCCAGCTACCTTCTGAAGGTCAAGCCGACCTGAGTGTTAGCATTGGAGGGGAGGGCTGGGGACACAGGGCGGAAAAGAGCAGTCAAAGATGACGCCGCGTGAACATGGCTGGGAGGGGAGATGGAGCCGACCTGGGACTTAGAGGTGCAAGGGCAACTTTGAGCCACCATGTGGGTCCTGGGCTGACCAAGTCTGGCACTCGGAAGAGGCTGACCATAGCTACCACTCTGGACGTTTCAAGTGTGGAAATTCTATTCATAGCCGAAGATTTGGGTAAGATAAGCAAAAGGAGCTGGATTTTAGAGAAGCAAAGCCGCCAGGAGAGAGCCCTGAAGGCTGCAGGGTGAGCTAAGGGTCGGAGCAGGAGAAGGCGCCAGTGGGGTAGGCCGGAGGGCCGAAAGCAGCGTTGGCCAGCGCGCCCGGCACAGAAGGTGAGGGTTCGGGGTCCCGCAGGCCCTTGGTGGCATCACGAATTTGTGGCTAGTTAGCAGGGGGAGGCTGAAGGGCTAGCTCTGGAGTTCTGCTCCTTGAGATGGTGGAGAGGGCCGAGGGAGGTGGAGCTAGAAGATTCGGGACCTGGCTGGGGAAGGAGGTAAGAGTCAGGGACCTCACGTGGGGGGTGGGAGAGGGCTGAAGACTGAAAGGCGGAGAAGGAGGAAGGGTCTGAGGAAGCTCTGTGGCTGTCTGTCTCCTTTGCAGGAAGAGCTCTGCCCTCGTGGGGAAGGGGACGCTCCCCAGCCATGCCAGTGGGCATCGGCAGTGAACGTGCGGAACAGGTACATCTACGCAGCCCAGCCGGCGCTCAGCAGGGTCCTCGTGGTGGACGTTCAAGCCCAGAAAGTCCTCCAGGTATATCTCTACAGGAGTGGGGGGATGCCCGGTTCTGGGGTACAGTCTGCCACAGACTTTGCTTTCCGCACACTCCCCAGAGCCCACGGAAGGTGGTCAGATTCAGGGGCAGAGATGATTTGAGTGCCATCACTCAGCAGACACGTTTGCTGTCTGGACAAGCGCTTGGCTAGAGTTTAGCAGAGCCCTGTGGATGAGCAGTCGCATCTAGAAGCGGAATTCAGTCGGGGAAACAGGAAGGACAGGGGAACTTTAAGCTGACCTTTCCTCAGGAGGGGACCAGACCCTGAGAGCTACATGTTCTGCGTGACTTTCTGTCCTGTTAGTCTGTCAGCTACGGGGACGTGTGTAAAGTCACCCACTGAGGTCTCTTTTCCAGGGGAGGGGAGACTTGTTTATTCTCGCAAAGTACCCCACCCTGTCTCCGGCAGAGCTTCTCACCTGAAACCCTACTGCTGTCTACTACTACAGTTTAGCTAAATCGGATTTATTTCGACGAGGTGCCTGCTATGATTTGTTCACCCTTCCACTTTCACACCTTTGTGTTCGTATCCTTAAGGCAATCTGTAGTCTCGCAGGGATTGGGTTCTGGTTTTTATCTGGTGTGATAGTCTTGCTCCTTTACCCAGTTGCTGATCCTTTATGTTGTTTTATGATGAACCTGAGTATTACCCTCTTTATATCTGTTCTGACTAGGGGCTTTAGAGATTCTTAATCTTTCATTGGATTGGGAAATTCTCAGCAATTCCTTCAAGTCACATCTATTTTACTGTCTTATTCTCCCTTTGCTCATCTTTGGGAAGTCTGTTTCACAAAGAAAAGAAGAAAGTTAGACCATCCCATTCCTACATGTCTGTTTCCTTACTTTCCGTCCTTTTTAAACTCTAAAAAGATTTTATTTATTTTCTATAGACAAACTAGGGTGTAGGCCAGAGGTGTGGGGGGGGAGGGGTGGGTGAGAGGCTTCACCAGAGACAGAGCGGGGAGCAGAACAGGCAGATCAACGAAGTACACTGCTGAGAGGAGCAGCGGGGAGACAGGAGAGGTCTGCGGCGCCATGTGGGTCAGCTCCCCAGCTGGGTATGGGGCCTTTGCAGTGATAGCACTGAAACAGCCCGTAGGCCACCAGGAGGCCCCTTTTTAATCTCTATTTCAATTTGGTTATGTTCTACCAACCTGTCTCTTAGTTCATTACTCTTCTGTGTATCTGAAAGGGATTCAACAAAATCTACCATTAATTTCTTAACACAGGTATTGCTTACTTCACTTGTAGAATTTCTGCTTAACTCCCTGTATCGTTCAACAAAGAGTAGAAAGTGAACCCCTTTAATCATGTACTTAGTTGAAGACTGAGTCAAGATTTTTGTAGAGTTTCCTCTGGCTTCCCCCCACTCCTAGCCTGAGGGTGCAGCACCCCCCCACCCCAGTTCCTAGCTGACCGCCTTGCTTCCCCTGTCCATGTCTCTGCTCCTCAGTAACTGAGGCTGTGGGAACTCTGTTCTGATTTTTCCTTCCTCTCTGAAGTCTGCTCTGCATTACCTCAAGATGAGAACATGAAATATGACAGGAGGTGAAACAGGTTAGAAAGAACCAGTCCAAACCTTAGGAGAATGTTGCTGTGGGAAGGGAGGAAAACGGGTGGCTGGGGGAGACGTGTAGTCAAGAGGAATTTTGTTAGAGATGAAACACAAGAAAAGTAGATGCAGGACCCTGACTGAGTCACGGAACAGGGCCAGATCCTGAAGTCTCTGGTAAATGAGAGGAAGGGGCTAGAGAAAAGAATTGGAGGTGGGGGGGGGGAGCAGGTGAGGGGAGCGGGGGATGGGGGGCACTAGAGAGAAACAGCCTCCCTGTGAAGCTTCAAGGGATCAGAGGCTTTAATTAGAACAAGAAATCAAAAAGGCATCTTCAAAGGTGGGGCTGAATGGAGAAGAAATGTATTTTAGCAGGGAGCACGGTGGGAAAGGAAGAGTCAGTTCAGTCAGTGCAGGTGAGCGCCAGAGGCTTGAGGAATGACTTGGGGCCTCAGGATGTGGTGGAGAGTTGTATCCCATCCCGGGGAGGATGCAAGGAGGTCAGGCGACTAGGAGCAGCCAGGAGGCTGCGTGGCCGAGTCAAGAGAATGCCCAGACAGAAGAGTGCCCGCGTGGTCTACTGCTAGGATGTCCAGTGAGAGGAGGCTGGCAGAGTGACCTCTGAATCCGCCAGAACAGCTGCAGCAGTTCAGTGGGGCCACAGATGGGGGGGAGGTGGGGGCAGGACGTTAGGGAGGTGACCTGGGGACTCCATAGCCAGACTTTTGAGACTTTCAACTACAGGAAATTTTCAGGCAGGCGAACAGCGTATTGACCCCGTATTTTACGTCTCTGAGAACAAACCCAGAGGCAGGCTTCTGCTGCGGGTGCCAGGCTCCCCCACCCAGGAGTGGCCAAAACCACCCCCAGCTTCTGTAACAGTGATGACCAATTCGCCACTCTTTCTTTTCAAGTCCATAGGTGTGGACCCTCTGCCCACTAAGCTGTCGTACGACAAGTCGCATGACCAGGTGTGGGTCCTGAGCTGGGGGGACGTGCACAAGTCCCGGCCCAGTCTCCAGGTATGTGGAGCACGTGCAGGCTGGCATCACCCCACAGCAAAACAGAATGCCTCCCACTTCCCTATGGGCTGATCATATATCAGTGTACATCCCTAAAGGCAGGAGAGAGCCTTGGGCCGGAGGCCCCACAGGCAGACCTGCTGTTAAAGACAGTGACACTGAGCCTGTGGCTGCTGGCCCTACATACGCAGGACAGACAGGTGTCGTGGGGCAGGGGCCAAGCATGGAGGCGGCCCTGGAGTCCAGCAGAGATGGGGCTGCCTTCACCTCAGGCTGGAGAACAACATTAGCAAATAAGAAGGAAGCTGCTATGCCCGTAAATGAAAGTGCCTGGGCCGAGTGCGAAGACAGGATGCCTTCACGATTCGCCTACAGACAAACCTACCTGCTGCAGCTGCACTTTGAGCCACAGCTCTGCACTGCCTCCTGGGCAGAGCCTGGGCCCAGAGACCTGTGAAGGTCTCCCCTCCACCATCCAGGTGCTGCCTTTGCCCAGCTCAGCCTCTCTCACCAGGGAAGCAGAGGGCTCAACATTCCCGATGCACAGTAGTTCACTACAGTGTCTGGGGCTGCCGGGGGTTAACGTTACTCTCAGAATCTCATTTGAGAAGATGAGCCAAGCTCACCATGTTCCAGAGACAGGGAGGAGCCCAGGGACACCTGTGTCCACGGAAGCTACCTCCAGAGACCGACGGCCGCCCACCGGCCTCCTTACCCCACACCACAGACACTTCAGCCCTATACTAGGATTATGCCAATCACTTCGCAGATGCCATCATCCTCAGTGAGCTGAAAGCAAGCCGGGGAGGGGGGGCTAAAGCCAGAATAAAGGCCATTCAGAACCTAGTACAAACCCAGAAAAAAAGTAGTACATTTTGTCCGTCCCTCTGGCCACTCAGGATTCATGGCACTTCAGGATTTGTGGACAGGGGCCACCAAAAAATTTCTCCTGTAAACTAAAAATTAGGAAAATCTCCCAATTTTACACTGCTTTAGAGGCACTGAAAACCGCATGCCTTGGACTTGTGGGACTACTGGGCTACTGGGAATCATGATTGTAGCCCAAGATAGAGAGAAAGAAAACCACTCTCAAATCACAGAAGAGACGGAAGTTTCAGGCGTTCCGTCAACAGAAGTTTAAAAAGAGAGTTGGAATGAAGTCAGACATTAAATAAATTTGGAATGAGGTTTCCAAGATGAAGAAATACCTAATCACGCAGATTAAAAGGGACCTGCAAGTCCCAGGCTTGACTGTGAGAAATGGCGCACCTATGCCCTTCCTGATAAACTCCTAGAACTCGAAAAGTTTACAAATTCCAAGTCAGAAAGTTCAAGTTACCTGGAAAGGAGCAAATCGATTGGACTAGTCCTCTGCGACGATAGCTGGCCGAGCCTGGAATCACAGGGCGTCCTCTCCACATCCGAGGGCTGAAATCCAGGAGTCCCACTGCCAGGGAGGAGTTTACCTGTCAGGACAAAAGAAAGGTAAGGAGCTGCAAGGACCGAGAGCCCTGGGTCACAGACCTCCGCTGAGGAGCAGGCCCTCAGGCCCCTGGACGAGACTTCACAGCCCAGAGGAGGCCCTGAGTCACACCCAGAGAAGGGCCACGCTGCAGAGATGATGTCTGGACATGTGCAATTCGGCTCAGTGAGGACATGTAGATTGCGAGACGCACGGAAAGAAAACTGCAGCCCCGGGCTGTGAGTGAAGATTAGTTATTTCAGTGAAAGATTAGAGAGTGGTGGAAAGAAGAGAGAATAAATACTCAAAAATGTCATCCTCGTGGTATAAGGAAGGAGTGACAGTGAACAAAAAGACAGGCTTGAGTGGTCATGTTATTATCAGACGAGGTGGAATTTAAGGTACACTAAATACTGTGAAAAGAGAGAACTAGCCTCAGCAAGCAGTAGTGACTGAGATACCAGGAGAGCCAGATTTAAAATGCACTAAGGGTCTCCATGCCAACGAGAACAGATAATATGGGAAAATCACCTAATTGTATGAAGGACACTGGATTCAATACATCTGTTTGAAATTACCCACCAAATAGTTATGTGGGTTTGTTTTTGTTTTTTTTTTCATGACAACTGACACAGACGTAATAGGTGTATTACCTGATAATCAGACATAACTAAAATGTGACTAAGTAGATTTCACCCTTAGCTAGCTAGCTCTGAGATCCAAGGAGGAATTAAAAGGAAATCACGAGGAAACTTTCTCCTGAAGCAAAGTTCTGCATGAAAAGTATTTGGATTCTCAGCATCTGCAAAGGGAGAATTTGCAGGCTTTGATGTTTAAAGAAATTTAGAAAGAACAAAGTGAGGAGTGAGGAGTTAATAAATGTAATAGGAACAACACAAAATGAACAGTAAATTCAGACACAGATGACTCCTCCCCAAGTCCAGTGGGTGCGGAAGGGCTGTTACTCCAGGACAGGAAGACAGAAGAAATCAGGAAACACTGTCCTGTAACACTGTGGTGGCAAAATGTAACACTCAGAAACAGATGATTGCTTACAAGGCGTGGGCAGATACCACAAGCGACCTAAGCAAAACAAGAACCACAGATGAGCTTTATCACACTTCAATACATATAATATGGAACTTTAATATTATCTGAGTTATCGCATCATATAGATAACTTTAATTATGTGAGTTATCCCAGACTACTGGGAAAATGTATAAGCTCCCTTATTTTAAAGAGCCAGTTTAATTGCAATTATAGCAAGTGATTCGAAGTAATACAAAGTAACTAGTGTAATCCAGGTATGAATACAGAGGTGAAAGTGTAGACAGGCTACTCGAGGGAGGTCGAGGGTGCCAGCACCTCAGTGTTGGGACTGGGAACAAACTCAGGCCTTCAGTCAACACTGTCCACAGCACAGACGCCAACCTATGACATTGTCCGTTCATGCCGAAAAAACAAATGCAGCACACGTTCTTAATTAAAAGGAAAAAAAACTAAAAATAGGAATAGAAAGAGATTCCTTAAATACAGCGCAGGCTGCGTCCCAGAAACCAAGAGCAAATTTTGCCTACGTGACAGAGCAGGAAAAGCACGTTCACTAACACCAGGAATTAGACCATCATTGGAAAGCCTGGGAAGTGCTCTAAGACAAGAAAATAAATAGACCGAACGAGCCTAACTTCATCACTGCGGTGAGGGGAAGGGTGTCGGGGTGTGCCCACACCTGGGAGCCGTGCCCCGACTCCTGTTACCTCGTGTGAGAGGTGTGGAAATGTGAACCAAAAACCACACAACCGTGTGTTTTGACCCAACAGCCTGACTTCTCAGAACTTATCCGAAGGCCATGGTCGTGGCTGTGGGTAAGGATTTATTTAGCTTGGCCCCAATGATGCTTTGCAAACACAATATAGCATCAACAGTCATAGCCCAGTGTCTCTCAGCACCCTACACTGAGGGGTGGGTTCACTTTTGCACTATGACAACATGGAGGTGTCCTGAAGTGAGGCTCACTCCCCCTAGGCCTCCCCCAAGCTGCCACTTTGAACCTTCCGCATCGTCTTGAACCCCGCTCCACACTCTGGCTCCCAGCAGGCCCAGCTGGGACCCGCTTCTCAGTCCACCCTACCTGAACTATCTCCCGTGCTCCCCCGTGTCACTTCTCAGCTGGTCTCGTCTGCCCAGAGGGGGACGCTCAGCCTTCCTGACCCCACACTGACGTGGCCTGCCGTCCAGCCATGCAGACATCTCTGAGCCCAGTCTAGCCAGAAATCGAGGCGCTAGCAGTCAGCCCTGGGCAGAGACACCGGCCAAGAAGGAACTTGTGACTGGCAGAGGCGTGAGCGTGTGGTACCCACATCGGGGTTCTGAATGGTGCTGGAGTGATCTCTGAATGTGGGGTCAGTGGTGAAGTGAGACCGACCCTGACCGCTGGCATCCTGCAGTCTTCTTCTTGATGACAAGCGAAAGGGACAGCAATGTTGGCGTAGCTCCTTGGGATTCTCCAGCATTTTCCCCTGGACCCTCTGAGAGCAGCCATTTCCTCACGCGGATACTTTAACTCCCAGATCGCTAAGCTTTTCTCTCCAGGACTTGCCATGAAAGTGTCATCTGGCCATTATTTTTTCTTAATCACAGGAAAGTAGTCTCGTAGAACGTTAGACCCCGAGACGGGCTGCATCACTCCAGGCCGGCACTCTGCCCGCTGGCCCCGGGAGGGAAGCTGTTCCCACAGACACACACCTCCAACCTGCCCGAGGCAGCGGGCCAGGTGCTGTTTGTTCTGTGATCAAAGTCAAAGCCAGGAGGCAACCCCACTCTTCAGCGGTGGTGGTGTCCAGAGCAGCCACCACGCGAATCTCACCGGAAGCTAGAGACATCTGGGAGCTTCCTCCAGTGCCTGTGGCCACAGTCCCGTGAGCAGGACAAGCATCTCACTGTCCTGTCCAGCCTGCAGCCTCTGCTCCTTTCCTGCTGAGTCTGGGCTTGTCCTTGAGACCCTCAAGCCAAAACTCCCCCAAGCGGACGAGCTTCTCCTTTGACTCAGAACGGCCTGATGACCTACCGTCACACCACCCTGAGTGCACCTCATCTTGTCGGATCTCGGAAGCTAAGCCGGGTCGGGCCTGGTTAGTACTTGGAAGAGAGAGAGGCCTGTCGAGGGGAAACGGCGCAGGACTTGGAAACTGGCAAGCCTGTGCCGAGTCAGGGCACTGAGGCTGCATGGGTGTCGCCTGCCTGCCCGTGGCGAGGGGGAAAGCCCAGCCTGACCAGACCGAGAGGGGCTTCCGGGCGACCACACAAACGCCCCGTGCAGCCCTGGGCTCAGCGTGACACACACACACACACACACACACACACACACCCTACAGGGACACACACACACCCACCCCCTACAGGGACACACGCCAGGGACGGTCCCAGTCACTTCCCGCCAAGACCACAGAGAAGAAGGCGCCACTAGGAGACAGGTGGCCACGCTCTGTCACCACCAATGTGCGTGACACACACACGGCCTGACTCCCCTTCTCACGGCAGATTCCCTCTGGGCAGCAGGAGCTTCTCTCCAGC
Organism: Condylura cristata; assembly: GCF_000260355.1. Classification (NCBI taxonomy): domain Eukaryota; kingdom Metazoa; phylum Chordata; class Mammalia; order Eulipotyphla; family Talpidae; genus Condylura; species Condylura cristata. Next base: position 24,396,767 of record NW_004567122.1, on the reverse strand, counting down.
ATTCTGACTGCAGGGCCGGCCGACAGCATGACCAGCGTCTGTGACGGAGCCCTGGGGGCTGCAGGCTGCTCTGACAGATCATGGAGCCCGGCTCTCAAGAAGGCCCCCAACAGCGGGACGCCGCAGGGATTCCCACCAAGTAGGAATTATCAAAGGAAAATGACGAAGCAGTGAATAACGTACCGTTTCACATCTTTGTTAGTAAAAGCGCTTTTCCCATGGTGGGCCAGGTGCTGAACGGTGGGGTCCCCTGAGTAGAACCAGGCTTCAGTCTAGGGCCCTCCCCACAGAGCACCCACGTCCCCGCTCTGCTCCCTGGAGGCTCCCGGCCTCCACGTCCTGGACTTCCCCACCCCACTTGCCCACCCTCACGCCCCAGCAGCTTGTCTACTGGGGGCTTCACCGGGGTACACGCCTGGCTCTGGTGAGCAGCCCCCCGAGATGGGCACCACAGGACTCCCGCTCTGTGTTCTAGGTGATCACAGAAGCCAGCGCTGGCCAGGGCCAGCGTCTCCTCCGCACGCCCTTTGCAGGAGTGGAGGATTTCTTCATCCCCCCGACAAACCTCATCATCAACCACGTCAGGTGAGACCAGCGCCACGCGGCAACACAGCCCTGCGGGGTAGCCTCGCCTGGGGGGCCCCTCTCTCCTCTCCACTCCTGGGCTGGTGGTGGAGCCCAGAGGAAGGGCCCTTGCCCTGGTCTTTCTTTCGTAGTGTTACAGGAGGCACCTCACTCCTTAATGCCTTTAGCAGCCAGTGAGGTCCGGGAGCCGCCTCCTCAAGGTTAAAGCCATGGGAGAAAGAAGGAAGCGACAGTGGTTAATCAAACACCCTCTCCTTGCTGGGCACAAAAAATTAAGAGGTGATCTCGGCCCCTTTCGCAGATGAAGAAACTGCGGTTCAGAGTAGTTGGCCCAGTCAGGAATCCGTGGGGTAGGACAACGGTGAAGCCAGGCCATTCAGCCTCACCACGATAGGGCACCCCATGGTTCCTCTAGGAGCCCCCAGAGTAGCCGTGGGGGGGCCCAGAGGACCAAGCCTGCTGCTTCCCTGGTTTGCCACCGCCCCAAAGAACAGCCGAGGCCTCCGCCGCCGGTCTCCCCAGCCCACCCGCTAGTCATTCAGAGAAGCCCGGCGGCTGTCTGTGAAGGCCCCGCTGCCGGGAGACTGGGCCCTCTGTGGCGCCCAGCCCCAAACATCCTCGGGCACCACCGGTGCCGCCCTTCAGCCTGATACCAAACACCTTTCTCCAGGAAGACAGGACTCATTTCTCAGCCCACGCCACAGCATGCCGCCCACGCAGGGCTTGTTCAAGCAGGACTCGCCCACTCCACCAAGGAAGAAAATAAGCACTTCCCGACACCCCACACACCCCGAGGGTGCCCGGGGAGAGCCTTGGAGGTGACTCTAGACGGGAGACCCCTCGACGCTGCTTTGTTCAGGCAGCAGTTGGGCACTGCAGAGGGGCTGGAGGGCCTGCACGCGGCCGGGCACCAAGTTGCCCTCCACGTGGGGTTTCTCTGCTGCTCTTCCACTCGGGCTCTGAGGGTGCTTGAAAGCGCTTTCAAGTGGGAATTTTCCCCACTCCGAGGCAGTTATTCAAGTGAAAACTGCGGAGGGGGTCGTACTCCGTTTCTCTAAGAGAACGTGGTGCCAAGGCCTCTCTCTGCGGGCAAAGGATTTGGGCGAGCCTGTCACGCGCAAGGGGTCCTGCCTGGGGTCAGACCTTCCTGCAGCTTGCAGCCAGCCACGCAGGGGCCGTCACAAAGCCCAGATGCGAGGGGCCACCCCGTACCGAGCTGGCTCCCTCCTAGGAGCCAACCTGCCCTGCAGCCCCCCATGGAAACTGGGGCTCCGGAGGCAAGCGCGTGGCCCAGGGCTGCAGCTAAAGCTGTCTGGTGCGGCTGTGTGGGCTAATGGGTGGGCCCCAGCCCCCACGCCTGGCCAGAGGCAGCCCTCCACTCCCTCTACCCCCCGCATCCGGAGCGCCACTAGGACAGCGGTTCTCATTTGTCCTCAAGTTCTCACGCTGCACTTTGCCCAGAAAACGGCCAGGACAGGCTGTGCTGCCATGGACAGGCAGGTGGCCCACCGTCCTCTCTCCAGCTCAGGCAGGCCCTCTGCTCCCCAACTGGCTTGGGGTGCAGGGAGGAGGCGCGCAGGCTTCCCAGGAGGGCCCGGGGCTTTGCAGGCTCTTTTAGCCCCTGCTTCACGCTTCTGAAGAGTGTTTGTAACACGACCACAGCCCTGGCGGGAAGGTAGATACTAACAGGCTACTAGATCACTGAGCGGTGACCCGGCAGGGAAAGAAAACGGGCGGATCGTGAAAGAGGGGTGCCAGGCCGCGGCCCTGCTCTCTGACCTCCCTTCTCCCCCTCCCAGGTTTGGCTTCGTCTTTAACCAGTCTGATCCTGTTGTCCACAAAGTCGACCTGGAAACCTTGATGCCAGTCAAGACCATTGGCCTGCAAAGCCACCGCTGCGTGCCCCGGGCCATGGCCCACAGCCACCTGGGCGGCTACTACTTCGTGCACTGCCGCCAAGACACCCCCTCTCCCGGCGCCCCGCAGCTGCTTCTCGACAGCGTCACGGACTCCGTGGTGGGCCCCAACGGCGACGTCGCCGGCACCCCACACACGTCCCCCGACGGGCGCTTTGTCGTCAGCGCCACTGCCGGCCCCCGACTGTATGTGCAGGAGATCACCGTGCGGGGGGAGATCCAGACCCGCTACGTCCTGCAGGTCGGCCAGGCCGTCTCGGACGTGGCGTTCCAGCACTCCTTCACCGAGGGCGATCAGTACTACGTCTACGCCTCCCTGCAGGCGGCTCCCGACCTGCTCTTCCTGGAGCTGTCCACGGGGAAGACGAGCCTGCTCAAGGACTTGAAGGAGCCGCCCTCAGGGCCGGGCCAGCCCTGGGGAGGACCCCGCAGGCCGGTGAGGGACAGCGGGCTGTTCGGTCAGTACCTCCTCACGCCGGCCCAGGAGTCGCTGTTCCTCATCAACGGGAGACAAAACGCACTGCGGTGTGAGGTGTCAGGCGTTAAGGGGGGGACCACGGTGGTGTGGGTGGGCGAGGTATGAAGGCGTCCCGAGCCGAGCCCCGGGCCAAGGAGCACCGAGTCCCGACACCGCAGCCCCAAGCAGGCGCACTGTACATTTTTTACGGACAAAAGCAAAAACCTGTATTCGCTTTATGGTTCAACACTGGTCTCCTTGCAAGTCTCCTAATCTAAGGTATGCGCTGCTAACAAGATTGGGGTTTTTTCATTAGGAAGTATGATTTATGCCTTGCGCTACGACGAGAACGCACAGGCCGTGTAAAGGGATCATTTCTGTGCCCGGCCCCACGCCATGTTTCCTGGGAACGCCGTGGAACGAGAGCTCCTGCTCAGCAGGCCGACACTTCTGCCGGTTGCCTTCGCGTCGTCACCCACCGGAACCGCCAGCCCCAGCTGGACCTCCCCGCCGGGAGGGGCCGGCGCCGGGAGCGGGGCTCCCTCCTGCCCTGAGAACCACCCCTGCCCTGGCTCGGGCCTCCTCGCTGCTTCACAACTGCTTCTTGCTTTTCGTTCCGAACCATGTTGACTTGTAAGCCTGAGGGAGAGCCAACAAGACTTACCACATCTTGGGGCACGGGGAAATCACTCACTTTATTTTGGAAACTGATTAAAAAATAATTTTTTATAATCGCCAATGTGAGTCAGCAGAAAGACACTCTGCGAAGTCCAGCTGTGTTCTCCCCTGCCTTAGGCCGGGGCTCTGAGTCACACCCCGTACCCCACAGCCAGAAAGAAGACAATGGTCAGCAAAGAATAACGGTCCTCTGAACCACTGACACCCCGACGTGCAGATCAGGCCACACCCTGAAAGACTCCATGCTGGGTTGGGACACCAAGATATCAGGACAAACCCTGTGTGCCTGCTTTTCACCACTGAGAGGAGACATTTTCGTAGCCAACCCCAGAACCCCACATTCGGGGCAGACTGGGCTCGACTGGCCTGGCGATGTGTAGATGGCCCGCAGACAAAGACCGCCAGAGTCCACACAGAAACCCCCCGACCAAGACTGGGCTAGGCCACCCCTTCTATAGACCACTTTCTTTCCTGTCGGTGGCCCTCCCACTTGGCTCCAACCCCTCAGGCCCTGCATCTTCACGACCTGGCCAGAGTAGTGCCATGTTTCTTACACCAGGCCGCTCTCTCCTGCACATCCACTCCAACACTCCAAACCAGAGGGCTGGGGCTGGCCGGCAGCCGCAGGTAAACTTGCAGTTAGCACCTCCGCCAGCCCTGCACAGACAGCCGGGGCCTGGGGGTCTCGGGAGACTGGGCTCCCCGAACACCCCTGTTTCTCTCAGTCGCCTCAGTGGCCGAGACACATCGATGCTTTCTGGCTCAAATGATTGTGTGGGGAGAGGGGCCCCTTCACCAGCCCAAGTGACCATGATTTCCTGTGCTGTCCAGGGGTGACCCCGCCCAGGGAAGGAGACCTGGCCCCTGCCTCATCACCACACGGCTCCTTTCAGCCCCCTCCCCCCCCAACACCCCCCCAGCCCACAATTCCTGAGCTCAGCCACCCTCTGTGTGCCTCACGCCTCCAGACCCCCAGGAGTGTGCCCACACGTGTACATTCATATTTTTTGGATATTTTGAAGGTGAAATAGGTAGAAGAAGGTTGAGGAACCAACCTCTAAGCCCATCCTTTGGCTCCCCGGTGGCCGGGGTGGAGGGCTGATACATGTCTCCCTTCCTTTTGATCCCTGCCTCAGTATCCTGACACCTGTACTCCCAAACTTACTCACCAGAATTCTCCAACTTTCATGACCCTTTGGAAAAATCTCCCTGGCAGAACGAGTCTCTGAGCTGAAGTAAGGAAAAGCCCAGCAACCACGGAGCTGGTGGGCTGACCCCCAGGTCCCAGGTTCCCCCAAGGCCAGCCCTGGCCCAGCCTCCACCCCCGTCGCCTCCACCGCGTCTGATCCTTCTCCACCATTCCTCCCCCTTCGGAGTGTGAAAAGCAGAGCTGCCTCTCACTGTCCTCGCTGCACAGTTACTGGACATGTCCACCTGTCACACACAGTGGGGGTGGAACAGGAGACCCAAGGCCAGGAGTCCACGTCAGAGGTCTCCATACCGGGAGGCGAACTCACAGCCCGGAGGGGAGGTGCCTGCTGCTCCTCCCGGACTACTCCCCAGAGGCTGCCGGGCTGTCCCGGGCGCCCCAACCTGAGGACTCACCTGGCCGGGGGAGGCCCCGCGGCCAGCGCAGAAGACGACCACCAGCAGACACTTCACTCCAAAGAAGAACCCGTTTTACCGAAAGAACCGCCCAGGAGTCACTAACATCAGGAACCTGCTATTTCACAAGCACTGGATTTGGAAATATAAATTTCACAAAAGTTCAACAGATTTTTTTTTTTTCTAGAATAACCACAAATAATCAACACCTGTGGGATGTTAACGCTGTGCCGTGACGGCCTGGGCAGCGAAACCTCCTCTGACCTCACGGAGGTTCTGGGTCCAAAATCCCACCTGGCCTCCACCGACGGATGGGAGGGAGGAGGATCTGTCTGCTGCTGGGTCACTGTGTGGACAACACGCCGTGGCAGCCCCGACCCAGCGAGCCCTCGCCACGACTGGCCCAGTCACCGGCGGGCCCTTCTGTTCCCCCCAAACACGCTGGGAGAGAGGCCTGTGAGTCCCGGCTGGGACCCACCACTGATAGCAGCTTCAGGACTCTTGAGCCAGAGACAGCAGCTCAGTCCCGGCCACCCCACCTCCGTCGGCTGGTTTCCCCTGTCCCTGCTCCACTGTGCAGAAAAGGGCTCCCAGCTCCGGGGACGCACCCTGGAGCGCAGCTTACAACCCCAAATAAAGCAGAGACCCTGCCTGTCGCCCAGAGACCCTGCCTGTCACTGCTGAGCAAGGAAAGCAGCTGGGTTCGCTCAGTGTGGCCACACTTCTCGTTTTCTGTTGACCAATAACCTGTGAACTAAAGGGGATTTCAGAACTGAGATGTGAAACAGATTCACTCTGGATCTATTTTTCTACAAGGGGCTTTAAAAGTAGCCGATTCATTTCTCACCACGTGTTTCATTCAGACACCCTGGATGCTGAGCCCTTGCCTCCCCCCGGCCGCCGCACCCTCCTCTTCGGAAGCCAGCACCCTGCTCCCTGCCCCCTCCGCCCCACCCACTGATCTACCTCACATTCTCCCTGCACCCAGCACCACCAGACCGCCCCCGTGCCAGGAGGCAAGGCACATGACACAGGTCGACGACTGAGGCACGGAGGCCTTTGCCAGCTGCCCCTGGGGACCCCTGCTCCCAAGGCAAGTGCGGTCACAGTCCACGGAGACACAGCTCCGTGCTGCCCCTAGAGGTCACTCGCCTGGAGCCAGGTGACCGAGACGAGCGAGAGCCCAGCCCTGATGTCAGGCAGAAGCAGAGCCCGTGCGTCTCAGCCAAGCCTCAGCCCTCTGCCATCTCCCTGCATCTGCATTTCACCCTGCCCTGCCTCCCCGCTCCCATGCTCGGGAGCCTGGCTGAGCCCCCATAACTCCAGGAGCACGGACCTGACCGCCACGCCGGCCCCCCCACGGTCTTTGCCACGCTGCTCCCCGGCCTCGGGGTCAAGAGGGAAGTTGCTCCTAGAGCCAGATGCTACTTTTTGCTTCCAGACTGGCATGTGGACAAAGCAGTTTTGTTCAAGAAAGTCACTAGCTGCCTTGGTTTCTCTCCAAATCACAGCTCACAGGCCAGAGGTGCCTGAAAGCATCCAGGGCGAGACAGACCGTGCCTGTCCCAAGGACAGTGCCTCGTAGCCACAAGGCCCCAAGTACCCGGTGGACCGTACACCACGTCCTGCTTTTGTCCCTACCGGGTCACGAGCCACATCACCTGAGCATCTCGTCAGGGCCGCAGGCTCTGCACCCCGCAGATCAGAGGGTGCAGCAAGCCCTGTTCCACGCATCCTCCTGAGCTGAGGGCAGCAGTGGGGCTTTAACCAGACACGATACTTTATGGGAAACAGGGAGGCAGGGGTTATCCTCCAAAATTCACAGTGAGGCCGCTGAAGCCGGTAGTGGAGCGCGTCGCATGTACGATTTTTTTTTTTTTTTGGACAAAGCCACAAATCACATACCACGCTTCCCAAGTCCACCTTGACCAGGGAGGGCCCCTCCCTTACCTCGTGGCCCCAGAGAACATGAGCATGCCCTGGAGGGCCCTCGCGGGTTTGGCTGCACTCCACAGAGCAATAACCGTGCCGCCCCCACCCGCCCACGCCGAGCGGCCCTCCCTGTCAGCGCGGGCAGTGAGCATCTGCCCTGGAGGGAGCCTCCCGGGGTCCAGAGCTTTGTTGATGAGGAAGGCGCTAAGTCGAGGCTGGCTCCCCGGGGCCCAAGAGCTAGGTCCCAGACGAGAACACTTCCTAAATCTAAACCTCCTCGCACTTCCTGGCGGCACCTGCCAGCTGCTTTCGAGTGAGGGCCAGCAGGCCTGCGAGCTGCCCACCCCGGGCCCTCGGCACACCCATCGGTGTCCCCCAGCCGCACCCTCCCTGTAGCTGGCCAGCCCCCTCCCACCCTGGCCAGGCCTGCCGGGTACCCCTCTGCTCCCCACGCTGCTCGGGCTGCCGGAAGGGAACACGACGACCCCACAGCAGAACCAGGCGTGGAGTCTTGCTGGTGGTCACATACACTGAGTCATGCTGTAGCGGAGCTGAATGACCCTCAAGGTGGAAAGCCACGCACACCACTTGTCCACGTCAGCCTCACCCTCCCCCACCTCAGAAAACTCTTGGATCTCTTCATGTCAAGGCAGAGTACATTATTTTGAGCAGTTGTGTGGACTCCAAAATATATTTTCTGTAATCACTGGTATTTCGCTAAAAGGCCTCCTGTAATTACTATACATGTGAATTTTTCCTTATTTATAAAATATATATAAATTATTTTTAATACATCAACTTTAGTAGAAATTTGTACCAACACAGTTAACTGTACGTGGCATTTGGAATAAGTTCGTGTTCAGTTGCCCTGTTCCCCAGTATCAGACACACCATGTATGTGCAGTGCCACTTGATATAAAGATGATTCGCAAATTATCACCAAGTAATGTCATTGTAAATGCTCTTTTTCTGAGGATTTTACAATAAAATCTGAGAAAAGTTATCTTTTTCTACCGCCAATCTGTGGACAGTTTCAGAGCGAGCCCTGATGGGGGAAAGAACCCTCAGGGGCTTGTCCCCATTCTCATTTGCCATTAGGGGTTCATGACAATCAAAGCGAAACAACCCCTGCTCTGGCCCTATGGCAGGACTGCTGGACAGATGGAGCCCCCAAGCCCATAGCCCCTCTCCCCACGTGTGAAAGGATCAGCTCCTAAAATACACAACTCATATCTGCTTCAAAACTTCTCATCGCTTCCTTATCCTGCCAGGCCTGTAAAATTCCCTCACACCCCAGACTGAAACCCAGTCTTAACTCCAGTCCCTCTGGGTTCTCATTCTCAGAGACGTCCCACCTAGGGTGTGGGTCACCCACCAGCCACTAGATGGCGCACCCACCCCGTGTCTGGACTGTTTGGGGGCTGGAGGG
>NW_004567122.1:24384908-24386960 GCF_000260355.1 Condylura cristata | reverse complement strand
CTTTAGTGGAGTTTGATCCCAGCCCCAGAGGTGACCCACATGGCACAGCAGACCTCTCCTGACCCACCCGCTGCTCCCCTCAGCAGTGTACTTTGCCAGTCAGCCTGTTCTGTTCCCCCACTCTGTCTCTGGTGAAGCCTCTCACCCCCTGCACTCTGGCCTGTACCCTAGTTCTGTGTGCACAAATAAATAGATCTTTAAAAAATAAAATAAAACCCAGACCCTTGGTAGGAAGCAAGCAGCTGTAGCCAGTTTGCTCACCTGTACCCACTAGCTCATCCTCACACTCTTATCTCCTTTGTAGTTGCAAGGAGGTACCAGGTATTAGGACTGAGGGGAGGCAGAACATCTCCTGCTCAGCCTCCACCAGACTCACCCCAAACAGCTCCCCACCTAGCCCCTCCCAACCAGGCCGATGAGCCCACTCAGATGCAAGGTGCTGGGACCTGGCCAGCTATCCCCTGGGTGATCCAGGCAGAGGCCAGGCCCCAGGAACCGGCTGTCTATGGCCAGAACACCTTTGTGGCCTTCACATTTCCACTCTGGTTCAACCATCATTTTCCAAAATCCATTTCTGCCTCCAGGTTCTGTCCCCTTGAAACCCACAGTCTGAAGACATCAACCAGACCCACTGACACTGCCCAGACGCGAAGGGGAGCTTGGTCAGGGGAGGCCTTCATGGGGTGAAGTGGTCTCACAGAGGGCCCAAGGCCCCAGGGAACTGAGAAGAGAAAGCTAATTCTGGGCTAGGGTGGGCATCCCCTGATCCACCCTGTGGGCGGTGAAGGATGGCTACAGAGTGACCAGCAAAGGCCCCAAGCGACAATCCCTGTTAGCCAAATTATGTAAAGTAGTAAAGTTTCTTTTCATAAAATTATCAAAGGGAATGATGTAAAAATGCATTTAAAGGCCCTCCAGGGTGGTGCAGGGTTAAAGCACAGCACTAAGAAGCTAAAGCCACTTCAGCATGAGTTCAGTCCCCGCCCCGTAGGTGACCACATGGTACTGCAGACCTCTCCTGCTCCCCTCAGCAGTGTGCTTCCTCGATCTGCCTGTTCTGCTCCCCACTCTATCTCTGGTGAATTCTCTCACTGCCCCTCTACCTCTGGCCTGTACCCCAGTTCTGTATGCACAAATAAATATTCTTTAAAAATACATTTAAAAATTATCAAAGGATTCACAATGAAAGATTCTTTATGCACTAAATAGTACACTGCATCATCTTCAGTTCCAGGTGGGTGTCACCTGTATGTGTACAAGGGCATCATCTGTATGATGAAGTACACTGCTGAGGGGAGCAGGGGGCAGGTCAGGATTCTGGGTGAAGGTGCACCCAGAAAGCACTTTTTCAAATCAGTCTAGCTGGAAGCCCTCCGCCTCCCTCCCACAGCCCAGTGCACCTTCAGGCACGCTCCCTGCGGCGCTCACTGCTCTGCCAGTCTCTCCATCACTGTATGGGCCGTGGCATGGTGCCCTCTGAGCTGTCAACCTTCAGGACAGGGCGGGAGGGTCCCCTCCCAAAGCATTCGACCTTCCTTAGCCACTCTGGTCTGCAGAGGGGCATTAGAGACTCTGTGGCACTTGGTTCTTTTGGATCCCACAGGCTCCCTTGAGTGTCGACAATTAACCAGCTGATGCCAACTAGCAAGTCTCTCTATAAATTCTGCTACTCAAAGCCATATAGATTCAGATTCCTGATTGGATCCTGCCGGGCACAATTGAGGATAAGACAAGAATGTCTATTGTCAGCACTAATTTCCACAGAAAGGATGCTAAAGCAAGTCCAGGGAGAAAAGGAAGCCCTTTTCTAGAAATAGCACCAGAGAAAGCAGATATCTGTAGTCCAAAATAAAGTAAAATGAACTACAAAGAATCTCAGCCAGCTCACATCTTATAGAAAAATTAACTCAAAGGACATGAGACTTCAATGTAGAAGACTATAAAACTTTTAGAAAAATGTAAGCAAAACCTTCAGGATCCAGGTCTAAGCAAAGAATTCTTAGGCTTGCCACCAAAGGCATGGTCCTTTTGCTTTGTTAAACATGTCTTTTG
>NW_004567122.1:24382303-24384168 GCF_000260355.1 Condylura cristata | reverse complement strand
GTTAGAAAATGGACAAAGACATGAACTCTAAAACAAGTATTTCACCAAAGAGGATGTAGTTAAAAATAGGCTCAGCATCACTTGCCATTAGATAAACACAAATCAAAAGCTCAGTGTGAGACCCCTGCAGCTATCACCATGGCTGAAATCATCTCTACTAAAATTTTTTTTTTTAAATTTGGAACATTGAGACATCACAGCTCCTGGAGAAAGAGGTGAGTAGGTTTTTGCAGTTCTTTAAAATCTGCAGCCACCCATTTTACCCAATCATTGCACTCCAGGGAAGGACCTCAGAACTGAAGACCTTTTCACACAAAAACCTGCATACAGATACTCAGAGCAGCTTTATTCCTCGTGGCCCTAAACTAGAGAGCGCTTGGGTGTACAAATGATTAAACACACCGTGGTCTGTTCAGATCCTGGAACTTGACTCAGCAAGAAAGAGGAAGAGACTCTAGAGGTGCAATGGCCTGAATGATCCAGATTGTTCTGCTGAGAGAAAGGTTAATACCAGAAGGTGGCAGACACCCAGGATCTGCTTTCTATGAGTGTGTGTGCACAGCATTCCTGAAGTGGTTAGAGCACAGAAATGCAGAACACACCCACTCTTGCCAGGGCCAAAGGGGGCTTAGGCTACAAGGGAACCGGTCATGTCTAGGATAGGACAAGTTGCAGGGTCCTTCCGGTGATGCCTCGCCATGGGACCAGCGCCAATATCCTGACATCAGTGTGGTTTGACATTGGGTTGCAAGATATTAACTCTGGAAGGAACTGGGTCAAGGCCTCATGGGATCGCTCTCCAGTATTTCTTACAAGCATATGTGTATCTACAATTATCTCAAAATTAAAAAACCTCCAGGCCCAGATGCCGTCACCAGTGAATTTGCTCTAAATATTTAAGGAAACTATAATATCAGCTTTGCACGAACTCTTCCAGCGAAGAGAGGGAGGTAAAAACCCACAATTTATCCAGTGCTGGAATAACTCTTTTATACCAAAACCACACAAGAACAAGTCCAAGAAAAAGAAAATGACTGGCCTCATTTCATCATATTAAAGATTCCAAAATCCTAAGTAAGGTATCAGCAAGTTGATTTTGAAAAACGATAATGCATTAGGACCACGTTAGGTTAAATCCCAAAAATGTGAAGTTAACAGGAAAATTAATTGATATAATTTAGCAGATGATCAGATTACAGAAGGAAAAACAACTGTCAAGAGATGTAGAAAAAAAATTGAAAAAAAAAATCTAAGTATGTTCACCTTCATGGCTTCCTCTTTACAAAGTAAAAAATATAAAGAAACTTTCTTAGTTAAAGGTCTATAGCAAACTTTCTTCATGATAAAACAATGAAAATATTCTTTTTCAGGGAACAAGACAAAGATCTCACTATTTGACACTTCAGTTCTGTCCTGCACTGCTAGATTAGAAATAGAAACAAAAAAGACTATCATTGTGGATGTCAAAAATTAAAAATGAATTTGCAAGATACATTATTAAAATTAACAAGGGTTTAGCAAAATGGCTGGATGAAAAATACAATAAAATCCATTTCTATGAGCCATCATGATGCCCTTTACAACAGCAGAAAGACATTAAAAACATTAAATGGAAAATCAGGCCATGTTCATGAATTAGAAGATTTAATAATAAGATAATGCTAATATTGCTCAGAACTTAGAGAATAACTGCAACCTTGATAATTTCAAGAGGTGATTTTGGAAAAAAAAAGTGATTTTGACAAGCTAATTCCAAAATTTACAAGTTTGAAAGGCCACAAGTAATTGAGAAAATATTGGAAGACTAAAAGCACAGGGAGACTTCCCTATCTGTAACAAAGCTTAATATAAAAGTTTAGAAATTA
>NW_004567122.1:24368306-24381638 GCF_000260355.1 Condylura cristata | reverse complement strand
CCTTGCGCCACTGGGGAGGGCCTGCATGGAATTTTTTTCACAGCAGAGATAGCCGTGCATATTGGTGGAAGACACTGTGATTTTTTTCAATCACTGGTGCTAGGGCAACTTGGTGTTCATAAGGGAAAAAATGGAACTCTCACTTCATACACAAAATCATTTTAGCTACAGTTTTAAAAGGAATGTTTAAAAGACAGTAACATCTTTATAACCTTGAAATAGGAAAGGATTTCTTTAACAAAACACAAGCAAAAGGGATAATCAGCCTAAGTACACTCAAATTAATCACTTATACTCATTAAAGATATAACTGGTAAGACTAGACATCAAATAGACTGTTGCTCATCACAGAACCAACAAGAACTAATACCCAAAATATAAAAGAACACTGACAAATCAATAAGAAAAGACAGAGAGGTCTAATAGAAAACCCAGGGAAAATAATGAAAACGTACTTCACACAGAGGAAATCCTGGTAGCTACAGACACAGAAAAGATGCTCATTCACATTAATAAATCGAGTAATCACAATGAAATAGTGTCGATGTATTTCAACCTGATTGGCAAAAATCAGGATGACTGTTAGCAAGTGCTGACTGGCCTGATGATGGCAGGATGTACCATGGTGAGGGTGTATGCAAGGTACACCATTTCAAAACCAGGTTAATGGAATTGGATGATGAAATTTAAAAGCATTTAAAGGTTCTACCAAGTATTAGATTAAGCTTGATACAGTATTAAAATCAAACAATAAATTATCGGAGACCAGCTCCAACTATTGAGGTGTCTGGAGGCAAGACAGGCAGGACCCTAAGGTGGGAAGGCGTCAGCGAGTAGAGATTCCTAAAAAAAGGGGAAAAGGGAGAAAAAAGGGGAAAGGGGAGCGAGGAAGACACGGGAGTCAGAGTTGGGTGCAAGTCTTCCTGCTCTGCCTTCAGCAGAGGTTTATTTTATACATTACGAGCAAGCAGTGAGATGACATCAGCACACGAACTGGGCTGAGAGATTACAATCATCTTTGTTTTTCTTAAGAACAGTTTTAGGGTCGTATTGCCCTTTAGCTGAGATCAATCAAGGTTAAAAACAGGTACATAAGTGCACAAAGTTTATGACTAATATTACTATAGTGGAGATCAACTAAGATAGAAGTCCCTTAAACCTTATCTACTACTTAACGGGTTTGTTTTTCTGCCTGAGTCATCCTGGGAGACAGAAGAGGAAATTCCTTGCTAATCAAATCTCTGAATAGGAGACATAGGTGGATTTCTTTATCTAAAGACTACATAGAATACTGAAAAACTAGCCAGAAGACTTTTGTGGATTCCTTTAAGGTATAGTAGGTGGAAAACTTGATTAGTTTAAAAAACAAGCAAACTGGATGAATTTCCACATCTAAAGGCCAAACAATAGGAAGTCTGAGTAATTCTTTAAAAAGCTGAATAGAAGGCTAGGTGAGATAATAGAATGATAAGATTTGGGTTATCCTCCATCCGGCAGTGAGAGAGACTTTGCAAAAACAGCCCTTTTGCTTTTATTTATCAGTCAGTAGTCAAGTCCCTTGACTTCAGGGGAATTTTTTCACCCTGGTGCAGTGCTTGCTTGTCAAGGCAGGCAGGCCTTGTGCGGCTGAGGCAATCCAATTGTAAGCTGAAAGTTGCTCAGAATATTTTGATATTACGGTTATACAAAAAAGGGAGGTCATAACATAAGTTAGCGTGGAAAGTCTGATTTTTCAGAGCAATTCCCCTCCATCCGGACCGTGTCTGATGACAGAGGTTGCATAGCTCATGTCAATAAATAAATAAATAAATAAATAAATGAAAACCAGCTTAGGGGCCCTCCCTGGTGGTGCAAAGGGTTAAAGCACATCACTATGAAGAAGCTGGCGAAGAAGCTCGCCTCAGCCACTGTGCTCAATGCAGCTCAAGTCCGTTTCAGGCCAGGGAGGTGACCCATGTGGTGCAACAGACTTCTGTCTCACTCGCTGCTCCCCTCAGCAATGTACTTTGTCAACTGCCTTTTCTGCTCCCCACTCTTGTGTCTGGTGAATCTTCTCACCCTCCCCCTGCACCGGTGGCCTACGCCCCCATTCTTGTATTCACAAATAAATAAATCTTTTTAAAAAAAGAAATCACTGCAGGCCCAAAGGTCCCACTGGGACATCCAGAAGAAGCAAATATAAAACCACTCTTGAGGGACCTGCCTCAATCCAGGTCATACCTGTATTTAATGAGTTCAAATTAAAAAAAAAATTACTAAACTCCACAAGGGTCAACCCATCATGAATGAGCAAGAGTCAGAAAACCCAAGAAATGGCGATTAAAGCCCACCAAGGACATCATTGCTAAGATAGGTTGATAGGAAACATGTTTAAATGATTAAAATCAAAAAAGGAATTGAAAAATCACAGGAGGAAAAAATAGGTTGCCAAAAAAGAACAAGCAGCAAGAAAAAGCGTCAAGTGGAACGTCTATAAATGAAATACACAGAAATAGAAATGGAACAAAAATGCATTAAAGATCTACATGGAAATGAGAACAAGAGTGGAGCAACTGTTCTGGTATCACAGAGATAGAGAGAGGGGAAATGAAATAAATTGAAATACAGTAGACAAAGAGAAAATAGCAACACGCAGCAAACAGGAGGTCGAGTAAAGGGCTGTGAGTCTAGCCAGAGGCGAGGAGCCGCAATCATGGCGCACCAGGCACGCGCAGGACAGCTAGTCTTCAAGGAAAGGCCCAGAAACGGAACAACTGGGCCACGTGGTCACCCTATTTGTTTTTGTTGTTTTTCTCTGTTTTTTAATCATTTTTTTCTTACATCGCTGTTGCCCGGTAGCTCTCCTGCCACCAGGTGCCGTGAACCATCGTTTGTCCGGCTCCTGCTGTGACCCCTCACTCTCTCTCCCCTGCCGTGTGCCTCAAATCTGAGGTCAGCTTGATAGTTGCTGTTGTTTTTCTTGATCTTCCGTTTGGATTCTCTATATTCCATATATACGTGAGACCAGCCCATATTTATCTTTCTCCTTCTGGTTTATTGCAACTAGCATAACGTCCTCCAGCTCTATCCATGTTGCTGCAAATGGCATGAGTTTGTAGTTCTATTCTTAATTTTCTGACGCCTCTTACAACTGTTCCATAGCAACTGAGCCAATTTGCATTTCCGCTAACCATATACAAGGATCGCCTTTAAATCATCAACATGTGCAAATAACCAAAATGGTCACTGATGGAGGAATGGACAAGAAGAGATTTACATAAAAAATTCAGCTGTAAAAATGAACGAAGTCCTGTCATTCACGACAAAACGGATGGACCTAGAGGGTAGTTTACTATGTGAAATAAGTCAGATGAAGAAAGACAAATACTGTGGCTCACTCATGTGGAATATAAAGAAATAAAGCATACACATAAGCAAAAAAAAAAACCCTCTTAGATACAGAGGGCAGATAGTGAGAACCAGAAGGGAAGGAGGACAAGGGGCAAGGAAACAGCCTGATAGAAATGAGAAAATAAAATACTATAAAAAATCTCAGTGATATGATCACAGTAGAAGAAATGTGCCAGTTAAAAGTCAGACTGTTAGATTGAACTTCAGAAATATATTTGGACTCTGCTATTTGTGAGGAAAATCTGTAGGACACAGCGTACATAAAGATAAAAATAATGGGCTGGAAATTCAAATGTCCACCAGTGGACAAATACATAAATAATGTTTGCTTTATCCAGACAACGTAGTTTATTTCTTCATAAAAAGGAATGAGGCTGACTCCCGTACCACCTGAATGAACCTAGAGAGCCCTCTGCCAAGCAAAAGAAGTTGCCAAAGAATCCACGTTGTATGAAATGCCAGAATAAGCAAATCCGCAGAGACCAAAGTGGTCTGCCAGGGATGAGGGGAGAAGAGCATGTGGGTGACGGCCGATGGGTGCGGTGTGCCGGTGGGCGGATGGGATGCCCTGGGCTGGTGATGATGGTTGCACCACTGTGGGACATGTTGTAAATCACTCCACAGTACACTCCAAAATGCTTTTAGGGGCCTTCCTGGTGGCTCAAGGGGTCGAGTCTCAGCACTATGAAGCTATCCACAGCCACTGCATCAGGAGTTCGATCCCTGGCCAAGAAGCTGACCCACACAGCACAGCAGACCTCTCCTGTCCTGTCCGCTGCTCCCCTCAGCAGTGTATTTCAGTAGATCTGCCTGTTCTGCTCCCCACTTTGTCTCTGGCAATTCGTCTCATCCCCATACCTCTGGCCTACACCCCAGTTTTGTATGTGTAAATAAATCTTTTAAAAAATAAAATGGTTTTAGGCCCTCCCTGGTGGCGCAGTGGGTTAAAGTGCAGCACTAAGAAGCTAAAGCCACTTCCACATGAGTTCGCCTGCCCCGGAGGTGACCACATGGCGTGGCAGACCTCTCCTGACCCGCCCGCTGCTCCCCTCAGCAGTGTACTTCGTCGATCTGCCTGTTCTGCTCCCCACTCTGTCTCTGGTGAAGCCTCTCACCGCCCCTAAGCTTCTGGTCTGTACCCCAGTTCTGTATGCACAAATAAATAAATCTTTAAAAAAAAATAAAATAAAATGGTTTTAGCTACATGCAAAAAAATGAAACTTGATCACTGCCTCACTCCAGTCACAAAAATCAACTCGAAGTGGATTAAAGACCTAGACATAAGAACAGAAACCATAAAATACCTAGAAGCAAAGATGGGTCAAACACTACACGACATACACTTCAGCGACATCTTTAAAGACAGAGCACCCAACGCCACAACAGTGAAGGCAAGGATAAATAGATGGGACTACATCAAGTTAAAGAGCTTCTGTACAGCAAAAGAGACATTACTAAAAACAAACAGAAAGATCACTAATTGGGAAAACATTTTCTCACACAAAAGTAGCGATAAAGGACTAATCACAAAAATATACGGAGAACTGATGAAACTCAACAAAAATGAAGTAAACAACCCCATCAAAAAATGGGCAGTAGAGCTAAAAAGACACTTCTCCAAAGAGGAAATGCAGATGGCCAACAGGCATATGAAAAAATGTTCAACATCACTCGTAATAAGGGAGATACAAATTAAAACCACAATGAGATACTACCTCACCCCAGTGAGAACGGCACATCATCAAACAACTAGCAACAACAAATGTTGGTGCGGATGTGGAGAAAAAGGAACTCTCCTGCACTGCTGGTGGGAATGCAAACTAGTACAACCACTATGGAAAACTGTTCGGGGGTTCCTCAAACTGCTAAACATGGAGCTTCCCTATGACCCAGCAATCCCACTCCTAGGTATCTACACAGAAGACACAAAAACACTGATTGAAAAAGATACCTGTACCCCCATGTTTATTGCTGCTTTATTTACAATTGGAATAACATGGAAGCAGCCCAGATGCCCAAAAGTAGATGACTGGATTAGAAAGATGTGGTACATATATACAATGGAATATTACTCAGCAACCAAAAAAGAGAAACACATGTCTTTTGCAGCAACTTGGATGGAGCTGGAAAAGATCATGCTTAGTGAGATAAGCCAGAAAGAGAAAGAAAAATACCGGATGGTTTCACTCATAGCAGGATTATAATGGACCAGGCAAGAAAATAACAAAAATAATGAACAACCATATACCAGAGACATTTTGTGGGGGTGGAGTGGGGAACAAAAATGGGGGGAGGGGAGGGAAGTGCACAGGATTATGGTGATGGCACACGGGTGACTTGGTGATGGGAAACCCACGGGGATTACAATCGAGATGGAAAAAAAAATGTACAAAATGATGTAAAAATAGACTTTTGTAATAAAAAAAATAAAAAAATAAAATGGTTTTTAATAATAAACTCTTAACATCTGACAGCAAAACTGAGGCGACCAGAGAGCAGGGGTGTGAGTGGGAGTGGGGCTGGCAGGGTGGGGGGGTCCAGTGGAACATGGTGGAGGATGGTGGGGACACACATGCAGAGAGGTTGGAACCTGTAAGTCCCAGAAAAGATACAAAGAAGTAAACCTACTTAACCACAACAAACATAACTCATAAAAAAAGAAAACCTGATGAAATCTGAACAAGTAAAATAAACTTGTAGCTTATAGTTAACAGCTTCGTACCCATGTTATTTTCCTGGTTTAATAAATACCTTAGTTATGTAAGGTTATTGTTATTAGGGAAGCTGTAAAAAGAGTATACAGAAACTGTCTAATTTTGCAACTTTTCTCTAAACTTATTTCAAAATGAAAAAAATAACCATCTAAAAATGAATTTAATGATGGCTTTTGTGATGTGTGAATTATATCTCAACAAAAAAAAATGTAGGCCACTGGTTGGAAATACAATCCAAAAGTAAATTTTTGAATAATTGTTCTGACCACATTAATACATGACAATAGATTTTACTACGAACAGCAGGGACAATGGGATTTATTACAGGACAGAAGAGGTCACTCACCAGACAGATAAAACAGATTCTAAAACATGTCAGGTAAACTTGCTGAGTGTTACAAGGAGCAAGTGACCATCTGTTCCCGTGGGAGGAGGTTCTAACATCACTCAGTAATTGTCTTGGACAAATAAACACTGGGGTGCTTTCTTGCCCCCCTGTGACTATGCAGGCGCCTCGTTTTTTCTCTCTTTTCCTAATAAACCTGTCCTTCCAGAATGCCAAAAAAAAAAAAAAAAAAAAAGGCAGGTTTTAAAAGATCTGAACCACAAAATAAATAAGCTTGATCCACAGGTGTGCACAGAACCCAGACTCTACAGCGATCAGGGAAAACACAGCCCCACTAGCCTCATGGGACGTTGTACCAAAAATCCTAACCAGGTGCTAGTACAATGCCACAAAAGGCATTTCCATAGCTACCACAGCAGCAGAATCATCAAGCACATTGTCTGACCACAAGACATAAATGTATAAGACATAAATTTGTAAGCCATAAATCAATACCAAAAGACAGCCAAAGGGTCTCCATACATGTGGAGACAATGTCATCATAAATAATTCTTAAGTCAAAGAAGAAATCATAATGATCTAAAATATTCCAAAGGAAGGCATGTATTCCTTGACACGTCCAGCATCTGTCTGTATGTCTATCTATCACTTGCATGTATGTGAATTAGATATACATCAGGGGGCCTCCCTGTGGCACAGGGGTTAAAGACCATACTATCAAGCTATTCCCAGCACAAGTTTGATCCCCGGCCAGGGAGCTGACCCACATGGCACAGAGACCGCTCCTGTCTCACCCACTGCTCCCCTCAGCAGTGGACTTCAGTACATTTGCCTGTTCTGCTCCCCACTCTGTCTCTGGTGAATCCTCTCATCTCCCACCCTATCCCTGCACTTTTGGCCTATACCCCAGTTCTTGTGTGCATAAATAAACAAATCTTAAAAAAAAAAAAAAGGTATACATCAGAACTTTTATGATGCACAGATAGCAATAGAAGGAAATACATACATTTGAAAAGAATAAAAGACTAAGCATTACACATTTGAGGATTCAACTCAATAAATTATAAAAGGAACACCAGAATAAAGCCAAAACAAATAGAAGGTGAAAAATAGGCTAAGAGCAGAAATTTTAAAATAAGAAGCAGATGATAAAAAGGACTAATAAAAGCCAAGCTGGTTGTTTGTAAAAACTAATAAAACAGGAAACCCACAGGAAGACTGAGGAGGAACAGTATAAATACTGGGAACGAAACAGGTATAGTTATCACAGATTTAGCAGAGTTTTTAAGAACAAAACCGATTACTATGAACAGCTTTATGGAATCCATATGAAAACCTAAATGAAATGGACCATGTCCTAGAAAGATGGTTTGTCAAAATGAACTCAAGGAGAAATGGATAACTTGAAGAAGACTATAAAAAGAAAGCAAATCAATAGTTAATCTACTCACAAAACAAAACCCAGAACACTGGGCCCAGACAGTTTAAGAGGCAATTCTATCTTACACAAAATGGTTCAGAAAATAAAAAAGAAAGGAAAGCTCCTCAATTCATTTTATGATCCTAGTAAACTCTTAAAACAAATACCAGACAAGAACAGAAAAAGAAATGAAAATCATGGGCCAATCTCACTTATGCGCAACAGACAGAAACATTCAAAATCATCAGCTTTAAGAAAATCCCTCAAGACCAAGAAAAGTAATGCCTAGATAAATTCTAACGTAATTCATCGCATAACCCATTAAAGAAGAAAAATCTGTGGTCGACTCTGTTGGTACAGAAAAATCACTTGATAACCTTCCCTACCCATTCATGATTTTTTTTTAAAGATTTATTTATTTATGCATACAGAACTGGGGTACAGGCCAGAGGTGCAGGGGCAGTGAGAGGATTCACCAGAGACAGAGCAGGGAGCAGAACAGGCAGATCTACGAAGTACACTGCTGAGGGGAGCAGCGGGCGGGTCAGGAGAGGTCTGCCGTGCCATGTGGTCACCTCCAGGGCAGGCGGGGGATGAACTCATGCGGAAGTGGCTTTAGCTTCCCAGTGCAGTGCTTTAACCCGCTGCGCCACCAGGGAGGGCCACCCGTTCATGATTTAAAAAAAAAAAAATGAAAAACTCTCAGCCTGTTTGGAAGAGGCAGGCACTCCCTTAGGCTTAAGCCAGAGTTATCTTGAGGAATGCCCTTGGGTGCTGTAACTGTTGCTTGCAGCTGAGCGGCACAGGGGTCTGCCAGTGCCCGCCTGGCAGCATCTAATCATTGCTGCTGGCCAGGACTGCTGTGTTTGTCCTCTTCTTCCCTTTTCTGAATAGACATTTTTACTGGGCTCCACCCCAGCATCACCCCTGGCCATTTGCTGGGGGTAGGAGGTTCAGAACCTGTCTTCGGGGTCCCAAGTTCACCAACTGACAAGGAATTATTTCAGGACCTAAAGGTGAGCCTGCACATCACCTTGAGAGCCCCCGGAATTTGACCTGAAGGTAGGGGGCAGAGATTTCCTTCTAAGAGGCCACCCTGTCTGAAGTGCAGGAGGAGCACAGACATAGTTACCGGTGAGTAGAAGAGCAGACTGGCAAAACTGACTGTTTATCAACCTCATTTCTTACTCCTCCTGGAGACACTGCAGACCACAGTGTTCTTGGCTGTCATGCATGGCCACACGAAGGAGCCAAGGCCATCAGAAGTAAGGACGGCTAGCTGAGGCACTTCCAGGCTTGACCCACAATCTCTCCCCCGGGGAACCCCATGTTCTTCCCACTTCCATGGGGCCCTTGGAAGACATGTGTTAGACTGACCCTGGCTCCATGTATGATTATTTATAGAACAGGTCACCCACCAGAAGTACATGATGTGAAATTTAAGTAAACAAAAAATACACTTTTGCTACAGACACTGAGATTTTTGAGGCTAGTTACTGACAATTAGTATTATCCTGATGAAACCTACAAAAACTTTCAGGTAAAGCATTAAACTGATTCCATTTAGACTCACTAATGAATACAGAATGCTCACGAACTCCCCTCCTGTCAGCCAGGTATGGCAAGAAGTGCCAAGTCATCATAAGACTGATATGGATGAGTGGGTGGGTGAATGAGAGTGCACGTAATCTTAAGACTGAAAACTAAAGACAAAAATGTTACTTCTGAGATATGTGTTAACATACCAAAAATTCCAGAGTTTCTAAAGACACATTATTAACAATAAATACGTTTGAAATTTTACCAATAGATATTGGTAAATCATATCAACTTGAAATATAATTTTTAATAATGCATTATTCTATTTTAATTTAGACTACTCTTCTCTATACTCATTTGGTAATCCTCAACATCTTTATAATATTGCATCTTCCATAACAATGCATGATTTGTAATAGCACAAAAAATATAAACATGCTAAAGAATAAATCCAACCAAGGTATGCAAAGCCTCAGAGCAAAAATTCTATGGTTGTAAAAAACAAAGGATGATGTTATGACTAGAAATTAACCTACAAATTTCATTTCAGTCAAATGCTATCAATTCTAAGCGAAGAATAGCGAGAACAATCTCAGAGGTGGGGTATGCTGGATCTTACAAGATTTCTGTATAGCCTAGAGAAGCTAAACATCATCATATTACTTCAGAGATAACTAAAATACTAATTGAACTGAGAGCAGGAAGCCCAGATACAGAACACTTACACAGGGGAGCCAAATTCATGCCATATCAGAAAAATCAGGGAGAACATACATGCATCCAATGGCTCTTGGATTAATATGGCTCTTTACATTAAAACTAGATGCAGTTGGAGAAAACTATGAAAACTACCTTAGAAACACAAAATAATTTTAAAATCCAGCCTCCCTGGTGGTGCAACAGGTTAAAGTGCAGCACTATGAAGCTATCTGCAGCCCCTGCAGCAGAGTTGAGATCCCAGACCAGGGAGCTGACCCATATGGTGCAGCAGACCTCTCCTGACCTGCCTGCTGCTCCCCTCTGCAGTGTGCTTCATCAATCTGCCTGTTCCGCTCCCCACTCTGTCTCTGGTGAATCCTCTCACCCCCCAAACCTTTGGCCTATACCAGTTCTACATGCATAAATAAATCTTTAAAAAAAAAAAAAAAACCCCAGAGTAAGAAAGTCTCTTAAACAAGTAACTGAAAACACAAGCCATAAAAGATAAATAAATCTGGTTTTTTTTAAAGATTTATTTATTTATGCATACAGAACTGGGATACAGGCCAGAGGTGCAGGGCAATGAAAGGATTCACCAGAGACAGAGTAGGGAGTAGAACAGGCAGATTGATGAAGTACACTGCTGAGGAGAGCAGCGGGCGGGTCAGGAGAGGTCTGCAGCACCATATGGGTCACCTCTGAGACAGGCGGGGATTGAAATCATGCTAAAATGGCTTTAGTTTCTTGTGTTGTGCTTTAATCTGCTGGGCCACCAGAGAGGGTTGATAAATTTGACATTTTGTATGCAGGAAGAATATATCTACTTGCTTATTTTTGTGTACACATAGAAATTTAGAAAGGATCCATGAGAAATTAATGCCAATGTTGGAGGACTGAATAGAGGAAATATTTCAAGAATAAGAGGAAATTATTTCATTTACAGTCACAGTATTGTTAACCATGTACTGTATTACCCACTATGAAAACTTTTAAAGGTCTTTACTTCACACAAAGACACCACAAAGTGATGATCAAGTCACAATCTGGAGCAAGACGTTTATAGTCATGTAACAATTTACTAGTAGCCAAGCTACAAAAAGAAATTCTTAATAAGAAAAAGACAATCCACATGTTCATGGTCAATTACTTTACAACAAAGCAATCCAATATATGTAACAGGGACAGGGCAGTATCTTCAACAAATAGTGCTGGGAAAGTGGACACCCACATAAGAGACAAATGTCACCACTACTTTATACCATGCACAAAAATTAAAGTGGATAGACTAGAACATGAGACCTGAAACTGTCAAACCCCTAGAAGAATCATAAGCTATAAGCTCCTTGACACATCTTAATGATTTTCTAAGTCTGAACCCAAAGCAGAACCAACAAAACCAAAAACAAATGGGGCCACATCAGACTAAAAAACTTCTGTACAAAAAAAGCAACTATCATTAAAACGAAAAAGATATCCCACTGAATGGAAGAAAATATTTGCATATCTTGTATTTCTCTAGGTGCTTATATTCAAGATCTACAAAGAACCGAACAAGAAGAAAACAAAGTTCCTTATCAAAAAACTGGCAGAAAAGCTAAATAGAGAATTCCCCAAAGACATAAAGAAGGGGAATAGGTCCATGGAAATATAGTCAACATCACTAATATTGAGGGAAATGCAAATGAAAACCACAATGAGATATCACCTCACACCTGTTAAAGTGACGATTATCAAAAAGTCAAGAAATAATAAGTACTGGAGAGATGTGGAAGAAAGGGAACACTTTATGTACTGTTGGCAGGAATGTAAATTGGTGTAGGCAATTTACAATATAGAAAACAAAGTGGAATCCTTTCAAAAAAAAATTTTTAAATACAATTGATCCAGTCATTTTGTTTTGGAGTATTTACCCAAAGAAAATGAAAACATTGATTAAGACACATGTACCCCCAAATGTAATACATCATTATTTACCATAGTCTATACAGATATGGAAACAGTCTGTGTCCATCAATGAACAAAGAGGCTGTAGTATCAGTGGACTGTGGGGGAAGTCTGTGGGTTCCCTGGTCGTGGGTATGGTGTGGTAACAGACACCAGAAGGATATGATCCTATACCTCTAAATAATATACAGTATTAAAAGTTAATGTCGCCTCAATTTTGAAAAACAAAGAAGTTGTGATGTGAATATATATATGTGTGTGTGTGTATATATATATATATATACAGGGATGCATATATATATATATAATATATGTGTGTGTATACACACACACACAAATATATGCATATAGAGAGAGTGGTATATTTATTCAGCCCTTTAAATGTAGACACTGCCATTTCAACAAGAAGGATGCATGTACTGTGAGGGCAAAATGCTAAGTTGAAATAGACAAATGTCATTTGATCTCTTTATATGGAATCTTTAATCTAAAAATAAAGAGCCTCACACATAACAGTGAACAGATTGATGGCTGCCAGAGATAAAGAATGGGAGAAGTGAGTGAAGGGCCAAAAAAAGGTAAAAGCTGGAAAAAGAAAGTAACTGATGAAAACTAAATATATTAAAAATGGAATACAAGAAAAGCTGAAACTCAGGAAGGAAAAATTCAAGAGAAAAACAATTATGAAGCAGAAAATGAAGAAACAACCAAGAATATTAACAACATTACATGCTGCTTCATTAAAAAGAAAAAAATGGAAACCGGTAAAAGGAAATCTGCTAGTAGACACAGGGTAAGAAAGGTGCAAAACATCAATGACAATGCAAAATTCTTGAAGTTATTAAAGAGGAAAAAATTATTTCCCAGCATAAAAACAAAATTAGAATGGCAGTGGTGGTTAGCATGAGCAAGACAGAAGAAAAGGAAATAAAATTTTTAAAGTGCTAAAGGAAAATTATTATCAACTTATAACTGTATATCCAGCAAAACTGTTTTTCCATTGGAAAACTAGAATAAAAACTGAGTTTATTACCAACACGTTCTACTTAAAGTAATGTCTAAAGAGATACCTTAAGAAGACAAGGAAGTTCAGAAGGAAGAGCAAAGGTAAGAGAGAAGTGATGAATAAAAGCATATTGCAGGCTCCCCCTGGTGGTGCAACAGGTTAAAGTACACCAATATGCAGCCACTGCAGCACAAGTTCAATTCTAGGCTAGGGAGGTAACCCACATGGCTTGGCAGACCTCTTCTGACCCACCTGCTGCTCCCCTCAGCAGTGT
>NW_004567122.1:24364505-24368108 GCF_000260355.1 Condylura cristata | reverse complement strand
ATATACATACACATACATATATATGTATTGCAAAAATAGGGGAATTCTTATTCATATAGTTAGTAATAGTAACTTATTACATTTAAAGCTAACAAGATAGAGAAAAGAAACTGAGCAACTTTGCAGTAAACATCAGACAAAGGTGAAGTAAAAGCACACAGGTTTGTGTATACAGGTAGGGAATAAAGACAATCACCCTGGGAAAAAACTTTGGAATGAAAATTAAATCTTTAAAATGTAAAACCAAAAGAAATTATTTTGATTAGCATATTCTCCAGAATGAATGCAATTGCTTCATGTTTACTATTGAATATTCCCACGTTATTTGCTCTTAGAAAGCACAAATTTGAGTGAAGTCAGCCAATTATCTTATGAATAAGTCATGTTTCTTAAATTTAATTTCACTGAATTACATATGGTGAGAATACTAGTTTTATTTTAAATGTATTGATCACTGGTTTTAAGAATTAGATTTCAAAATATCTAAATGCTGAGTTCATGAAAACATTAATTTGTGCTTATTTTCATTCATTCTTGGAGATATCCTAGGCAAAATCCATGTACATAGGTTATACAAAAATACTGATTCCATAGTTAATAAATGTTAAGAATTATAAATTGTGGCATATAAGTAATATAATCACTTAAAATTACAATGTATTACTGGGAAGTAATTTATGGCTAGGTAAGGAACTGCTAGGTAACTTGCAAGTAAGGTAAACCTTTTCCTAATATTTGGATTTTTTAAAAAGGAGGGTTAGTTATAAGCCCAATAAGGGGTTGGAATTACCACTTCTGTTAGAGTTATAAAGTCATTCCGCAATTTGTGAATGATTTGTATTTGCTTGACATTTATAGATCTATTACTATGATAGGATGTGTTTGACTATTTTGTGTTAGCTAAGGTAATCGTGCCAAAGAGTCAGGACTTCCCTGGTGGCTCAGGGGTTAAGCCTCAGTGCTGTCATGTTATCAAGCTAGAGCTATCGCCAGCCACTGCTGCATGAGTTCAATCCCAGCCAGGGAGCTGACCCACAAGGCCTCTTCTGTCTTGCCCGCTGCTCCCCTCAGCAGTCTATTTCAGTGCATTTGCCTGTTCTGCTCCCCACTCTATCTCTGGTGACTCCTCTCACCTCATCAGATCTTGTATGTAATAGATTAAATAAATCTTTAAAAAATGCCTAAGAATCACATAAATGGGCTTCACTTATATCAATTTCTCAACATACCTGAATGATTTTTTTCTATGCCTGTATTTAAAATTTAAACAAAGAAAAAGACAAGCCAATAACAGGATGAAGATAGATATGAACATGTAAGTCACACAAGTGAAACATAATAGCCAAAAAAAGAAATATTACTCAATTTTATTAATAATCAGGAAAATGCTATTTAAGTGTACACCACAATACAACTGCACTCTAATAAGAATAATTAACAAGTCCAGTAGCACAAGCTGTTGATGAGCTCCTGGGGAAAAAGGGTCTACTTCTAGTGCTTAAGTGCAAATTGGCACCACTTTGGAGAGCAATTTGGCAAAATCTAATTAAGTTAAAGATGAGTATATCCTGTAATCCTGCAGCTACAGTTCTAACTAGATTCCCTAGAAAGACTCTAATAGAGAAGCACAAGGAAACTTTCAAAGAATGTTCACAGAACCACTCTTTGTAATACAGAAAAATTGGAAACAACCATGCCACCATCAGAAAAGCAAATTGTGGCATCCTCATAGAAAGCAGTGTTGAATGAATGAATTAGAACTACATGTATCAGGGGCCTCCCTGGTGGCCTAGTGGTTAAGTTTCAGCACTATCACAGCTAAGCCTGAGTTCAATTCCAATCCCCTACCATAGAGCTGAACCACATGGCACAACGGACCTCTACTATCTCACCCTCTGCTCCCCTCAGCCATGGATTTCAGTAAATCCACCTGTTCTGCTCCCTACTCTGTCTCTGATGAATCCTCACACACACACTCATCCCCACCGCCTGTACCTCTGGCCTGCACCCCAGGACTTGTATGCAAAATAAATCTTAAAAAAAAAAAAACCTAGAAAGGCAAACAGACATCCCACTGACTGGGAAAATTTTTTCTTACATAAAACTAGTAATAAAGGATTGATCACAAAGATATACAAAGAACTGATGAAACAACAAAAATAACCCCATCAAAAAATGGGCAGAAGAGCTAAAAAGAAACTACTCCAAAGAAGAAATGCAGATGGCCTACAAGCATATCAAGAAATGTTCAGTATCACTTGTAATAAGGGAGATGCAAATTAAAACCACAATGAGATACCACCTCACCCCAGTGAGAATGGCACATCTTCAAACAACTAGCAACAACAAATGTTGGCGAGGATGTGGAGAAAAAGGAACTTTCCTGCATTGCTGGTGGGAATGCAAACTAGTACAACCACTATGGAAAACTGTTTGGAGGTTCCTCAAACTGCTAAACATGGAGCTTCCCTATGACCCAGCAATCCCACTCCTAGGTATCTACCCAGAAGACACAAGAACACTGACTCAAAAAGATACCTGCACCCTCATGTTTATTGCTGCTTTATTCACAATTGGAAAGACATGGAAACAACCCAAATGCCCAAAAGTGGATGACTAGATTAAAAAGATGTGGTACATGGGTGATTTGGTGATGGGAAACCCTAGGGGATCACAACTGAGATGGAAAAATGCACAAACATATGTAAAAATTATTATAAAAGCTTTTAAAATAAAGAAAAAGATGTGGTACATATACACAATGGAATATTACTCAGCAACCAAAAAAAGGAAACACATGCCTTTTGCAGCAACATGGATGGAGCTGGAAAAAAAACCATGCTTAGTGAAATACGCCAGAAAAAAGGAAAAATTACCAGATGGTTTCACTCATAACAGGAGTATAATGGAAAAGGCAAGAAAATAATAATAATAATGAACAGCTATATATTAGAGAAATTTTACAGGGATGGAGTGGGGAATAGGATCAAAAACAATGGGGGGAGGGAAATGTACTGACTATGGTGATGGCACATGGGAAGCCCACAGGAACTAATTACAACCTAGATGGAAAAAGGCACAAA
Source organism: Condylura cristata (assembly GCF_000260355.1). Classification (NCBI taxonomy): domain Eukaryota; kingdom Metazoa; phylum Chordata; class Mammalia; order Eulipotyphla; family Talpidae; genus Condylura; species Condylura cristata. The sequence continues at coordinate 24,365,025 of NW_004567122.1, read as the reverse complement.
ATGATGGAAAAACTACTGAAAGAATAAAACTACATGTATTACTAAATACATGGGGTTAACTTACTCAACAGCAAATTATTCAAGTCCATAAAGGTAAGCCCTACATGAGGTTATTAATATAAGCATTGGAGGACATGTCATACATTATACACACATTTCCTGTTGCTCCAATAATGTGCAATTATTGTATAAACACATGTAATAAATATGTAAAAGCAGCCAGAAATTCTGCATCAGTGGTCACCTCAGACGTGGGTGAAGACATCAGAGTAAGGGGAGGATGTGTGAGAAATTGCAGCTGTCCCCATGATATATACCTATAACTCTTCATCTAAAGGAAACATGGTAAGATAGTGACATTTGACAGAACAAAGCAGCAGAAAGTAGGTAGGGGAGGACACGTTGGTGTTGGTGATAAGCTCTCTACATTTTTCCTATATTGTGTGAATAGAGTTTTAAGTTAGACCCAGACTATAAATAATTGAGTACAATGTATTACTGGGAAGTAATTTATGGCTAG
>NW_004567122.1:24361649-24362664 GCF_000260355.1 Condylura cristata | reverse complement strand
GGAAAGCCAGATTTTACAACTGACAGCAGAACTGAGGCCTTCGGAGGAGGTGGGGGGAGCCAGGTGGACTGTGTGGTGGACAGTGGGTGCTTTGGTGGTAGGACCACCACAGTAACAGCCGCACAAGGGAGATCCTATACTTCCAAAACACAGACGACAACGTAAACCAGTGTCATCGAGATGAAGCCAATTTTAAAGAGCAGCAAATGTGGGTGCGGATGCAAGTGACAGGAGTTGGGATCCCAAATCGTTAGCCAGTGGAAAGGGAACAAGGCATATTTCACTAACAGGAGAGCTCAGCCAAAAAGGAAACAAGTCATGGGAATAATTAGGACAGGACTTTTCATCCTGAGACTGATTTGTATGCTTAGAAATAGATGAGGATAGCACATCCATTAAGTAAAAAGAATGGATTAGGAGAAAAGCACCTGTCTTAATGAAATGTACGCTGCTGATATTAAAGACTCAATAGAAGGACTGAGTTGCAGCATGGACACTTCTCAAGAATGGGTCACAGGCCACAAATTACTTGGCCAGCTGACCAACGGATGGAGATAGAAACTAAGAAAAGTAATGATGGAAAAGTAGAGGGAACAGGGGGAAAAAACACTAAACATGCCCCACAACTTAAGACAGAAAGGAGTCTGTGGAACGAAAGGACCCCGACACACACGCCCGCCCCACTTGCCATGGACACCTGTAAGAAAGCCTCTGTGGTGCACAGTGTGGTGCCACGTACGAGCAGGGAGACAATCCAGCACAGAAACCCAAAAGTACGAAAAACTCATTCACATTGATGCAGTTTCTCAAATCAGTGTGAAAAAAGATAGGCCTTAAAAAGAAACTGGTGGTGGCCCTCCCTGGTGGCGCAGCGGGTTAAAGCACAACACTAAGAAGTTAAAGCCGCTTCCGCATGAGTTCGATTCCGCCTGCCCGGGAGGTGACCACATGGCGCGGCAGACCTCTCCTGACCCGCCCGCTGCTCCCCTCAGCAGTGTTCGTCAGTCAGCCTGTT
>NW_004567122.1:24309023-24359519 GCF_000260355.1 Condylura cristata | reverse complement strand
AAAAAAAAAAAAAACAACCTATGATTGCCAGAACTTTCAGAGCATTAAAAATACTCTGTATGATACAGTAACAATGGAGACAGTTTGGTAAAGGAAAGGAGAGGGCTTGCCCTATGAAACAGCAAAACATAACACCATAGAAAATAATATTGTTTATATTAGCGTAAGGATAGATAAATAGACTGGAATAAAGTATTTGAGAGCTCAGAAATGAATCAAGAGTATACAGAGGCATTTTAAATCTGTAAGAGAAAAAAACTGACCTTTTCATGATATTGAGGCTATTGAGTTTCCCTTTTGAGAGAAATAGAATTATGCCCCTATGCATTATTCTCAGAAATAAATGAAAATGTACACATGAAAGACCTAAACATTAAAAGTCAAAATTTGGGGGGGGGAATTGTCAAAAAGAAAAAAAGAAAAAGTCTTCCTAGATGACAAAAAGACATACATGAATAAAAACTAAATTTGACTAAATAAAAATGTAAAGCCTGAATAGCAAAAACAACATTTAACCATGTGAAAAGTCATTCCATATACTGAAAAGTGCCTTCCTCACTCATCAAAGCTTCACCCTAGATAAAGACCTCCCAGAAAAAAAGATAACCCAATAGAAAGATGGATACCAGGTAATACATTTAAAAGAAAAGCCACATAGATAATAACACGAAAATCTGTTATCTGTTCCTCACCTTTTCCAGCTCACAGTGCTTAGTAAGCATCCTCTGGCTTATGGCCTCTCTTCGGTATCAAGAGTTCTCCCCCACCCTCATAAGGATATTGTGGTTGTATGCAGGGTACAGTCATCTAAACCTAAATACTCTCCCACCTCAAGGATAATCACAATGTTTGCAACATGAAGTAATGTTCATCCCTTTGTCACTCAAGATAATAGTTTCCAGACATAAGGATGTGATTATCTTTGTGTAGGGAGAAGCCACCACCTACCCTACCTACAGGTTAGCTAAACACCTTCTTCCTGTGTAGAATGGAGTTGATAATAACTATCCAGTAGGGCTGTTGTGATAACTGAACAAGATAATATATGCAAAACACTTAGAAGTAGTGACTACTCAGTAAACAATATTTGCTACTTAGGAAGAAAAATAGTACTTAAGTTGTAGTACTGAAAGGTTTTTTAAGCAAGGTCAGGAAGACTGATTTTTAAGTCAACCCATAAACATTTCAATTACCTATACAGTAAAGAAAAATAAAAGATAACTTCAGATGTTAAGAAGATATCTGCAATGCACTAAGAAAAGATAAGAATCTTTATTGTACAAAGAGTCCCTACAAATCAATAAGAAAAAAAAATTCCTATAAAAATACTCAATGTGACAGTGGGGGGAGGGAAGTGCACTGGACTATGGTGATGGCACACGGGTGATTTGGTGATGGGAAGCCCAAGGGGATTGCAACTGAGATGGAAAAAGGCACAAAAAATATGTAAAAATAAGCTATTATAAATTTTTTTTTAAATACTCAATGAATTTAAAGGCGATTCACAGGAAGAAAATGTACATGGCAGTAAATGTGAAGTGGTGTTTAACCTGACTTGTAATCGGAAAAAACACTTAAAGCTGCAGTAAAGTACCATTTCCCTTTTATGCTATTGGCAAAACATGAAAAAGTCTGAGTGTGCCAATTACTGGCAAGGACAGAAGGCAAAGGTGAGCACACAGGGTTACAACTGATTAGAGATCAATCCAAGCAGGATGACCAATGTTTATGCCAAGTTTTATCAAATCTAAGATAACACCAATTACAAAGTACACCATTTTTTCTAGGTACCCATAAGATAATAGCACTGCAAAACAATTGTAAGTCATCACGCTTGTCAGCAATGTTAAAGTGAGAAAAAAGATACATCTCAAATGCTGATTGATGCACAGTAATAGTGAAAAAGTTGGAAATAACGGAATATTTATTCACATCAGAAATAGCTAAATTAAATGCATTTTACTCACACAATGAAATTCTTACAGCAGGTTAAAGATTGCCAAGAGAGATGACTGAGTAAAAGTTAAGTTTCCTATCACACAGTGTATAACATTTGTGTTCACACATACACACCACATATCATATCAAACTTCTCAAAATTACCTTTTGTGGTAGCTGGATTGTAACAACATCTCAATTTCTTGCACTTCCCTGAGCCCTTTTGTGTCTCTGCCCATTCCGACTCTGGGCACAGCTGTGTGATTTGCTTTGGCTGCAGTCCATAGAAAATGTGACTTAAGCAAAAGCCTGAATAAATGCTTCTGTTGTTGCCTTATAGGTCTTCTCAGAGGGGAATCTAGAAATCTTAGGAACACGGTCTGACATGTCAAGAGTAGCAGTGATTAAGCCTAGAAAAGTCAAAGTTCCTTAAATAATTATGAGTGTGGCTTTTAGAAAATGGATGAAATGGAATAGAATCAGATATACAGAAAACCCACAAGGTTTCTAAGGATATTGTATTAACATAAGCACCTCCAGGCACATTGAAGTTATTCAAGATATAAAAAGGCCCACGAAAAGGAAGAAAGGCTGAGAAATTACAACAGGGAGTATTCTCTCATCAGGTAATGCATATAGAGCTGGGGTACAGGCCAGAGGCACAGGTGCAGTGAGAGGATTCACCAGAGACAGAGTGGGGAGCAGAACAGGCAGATCGACAAAGTACACTGCTGAGGGGAGCAGTGGGCGGGTCAGGAGAGGTCTGCCGCGCCATGAGGGTCACCTGCAGGGTGGGGACTGAACTCATGCTGAAGTGGGTTTGGCTTCTTAGTGCCATGCTTTAACCCGCTGGGCCACCAGGGAGGGTTGATAAATGCATCTTAAAAGAGTAGGATCTATTGCTCTCATCTACATGGCATAAAAGATTAAGTTTAGTAATATAAATTTTAAAAGATCCTGGGGAAACAAGCACAGAAAAAAGAACTTGTGAAAATATGTTTAATCACTTTGTCCAAGTCTGAATATCCTAAGACCAGAAATGGCAATTGTTAGTCCACAATCACCAGAAAGAGTACCCAAAACCCCTGTGCCTCCCCCACCACACCTCCCAGGAGGCTAATCGTCACTTCTAAAATAAAAACAACACACATGAAGAGATATTTCACAAAAAAAAATACAGATGACAAACACATAAAAACAAGTTCCACATTATCAGCCACGAGGGAAACGCAAATCAAGACCACAGGCGCTACCTCCATGCCTCCCAACAGCCAAGACAAAAACAGTGACCCTGCACAATGCCAACAAGGATAGAGAACTTTCTCTCCATTTTTGTACATTGTTGACGGGCATGTGCAATGGGTAAGCCACTCTGGCAAGTTGTTTGGTAGTTTCTTCAAAATCTGAAAAAGTACTAAAATCACAGGACCCAGCAATTGCGTTTGACCCAGCAACACCAGAAAACAAAAAATATATCCACGCAGCTCTTTAATATGTCTGTTCTTGGCAGATTTAAAAGAGGTGAAAATTGGAAACAACCCAGCTTCCCCTAATAGCTGACTGGTTAAACCAAGCAACACCCATGGTGTACAACACTACTCGACAATAAAAATGAGGGAGTTCATGGTTGATACACACAGCGCTGATCACCACCACCACCATGGCACGCAACGGAGCTCCTGGGCATGGCACCACGTGCAAAAAAGGCAATCTCCAAAGGTCGAGCACTGAGAGTCCTTTATATGACATTTTCAAAATGACAGAATTGTAAAGCTGGAAAATAAATTAGTAGTGGCCTGAGGTTAGTGAGGGTTGAGGTAAGGACGCTGAGCGTGAATGGACAGGAGAAGAAGAGGGAGATCATTTAGCTCTCTGTATCCCAACAGCAATGTTTCTAGGAATACACACACTCTTCCGCAGTCAAAACAGAGAAACTCAGGCCATTCACAGCAACATGCATGGTGCTGGCAGCGGTCATGCTTAGTGAAATAAGGAGAAAGAAACGTATCGAGTGGTTTCACTTATAGGATGAATATAAGAGAACCAAGAAAGACATGGGGAGGAAACTGTATTGTTATTACAAAACAAAACAAAAATAGACAGTTATAAACGAGAGATATCCTACAGGTGATGAGGGTGGGCGAAGCAGGGGAGGAAGAAGTAAACACGGTTTTAAAGTGAACAATAATGTAAATAGATACATTAAAAAAAAACTGCTAAAATGACAGAACTGTACACACACACTGTACCAATGCCAGTTTCCTGGTTTTGACATTGGACTTTAAGATAGAACCACTGAGGGAAACTGAGGAAAGCACACACAGAAGCTCTAGATGATGTAAAGTTGATATAGCTGATGAATGTGTCCATTTCGAGATTTTTGTGCTTACAGACTGGTACCTGTTGTCATCAAACGTGAATTCACACCTACCGAGCAAACTGGTGGTCAGAGCTAACCCATGACAGGACGCGGTAGGTTAAAAAGCACAGTTCTAGAAGCTGTCTGGGTAGGTAAAGATCCATTCATGAGCTATGAAAAGAAGTGATTAGCAATCAGCTTTTATCTTGAATGAAACAGAACAGAGTAACCTAGGAAACATCCCATGCAAGTCAAGTAGTAAGAGTAAATACAATTTCTTGAAATATTCATGTACATTTCCTATGTGAATGTGTACACTGGGTGACTCCATTCAATTTCTGTCTCACTGGCATGAAAAGGGGTATTTGAGGCAGACTAAACCCACCACCTTGTGCCTGAAAGTCCATCCTCCTCCATATTTCACTTTTAAAAGCTATTTACTGGGGTCAACTGTCACCAAGGATTAAAGTCTTAACACTATGGGCCCTCCCTGGTGGCGCAGCCGGTTAAAGCACAGCACTGAGAAGCTAAAGCCACTTCCGCATGAGCTCGATTCCCGCCTGCCCTGGAGGTGACCACATGGGGTGGCAGACCTCTCCTGACCCGCCCGCTGCTCCCCTCAGCAGTGTACTTCGTAGATCTGCCTGTTCTGCTCCCCACTCTGTCTCTGGTGAAGCCTCTCACCGCCCCTGAGCCTCTGGCCTGTACCCCAGTTCTGTATGCACAAATAAATAAGTAAATCTTTAAAAAAAAAAAAAAGTCTTAACACTATGAAGCTATTGCAGCCACTGCAGCACAAGTATGATCCCCGTCCAGGGAGCTGACCCACGTTGCACAGTGGACCTCTTCTGTCTCGCACCCTACTCCTCCCAGCAGTGTATTTCAATAGATTCACCTGTTTTGCTCCCCACTCTTGTCTCTGGTGAACCCTTTCACCACCACCCCTGCATCCCTTATCTACACCTCTGTTCCTGCATGCATAAATAAATTTTAAAAATAAAATAAAAGCTATTTACCGACTTGCAAGAACTGGTTTCTAGTTAGCATGGCCTTCTCTACACAAAAGTTGTTTTATTCTTTACCGTCTCTCCATAGTAACCAAGGTCAGCTTGACTAAAAGCCAACGAACTCTAAGGAAAATAATCTATAATCAATCCTTAGTCCTGGTAAACAACTTTTACAAACCTATCCTCCTCCTTTCTTTGTTTGTCCTTTAAAAAGAAAAATAAAGCTTTAAACAGAGACCCTAGCAAGACACAATTTGGGCTGTTACCTGTAATTATATTCTCTGATTTGCAAACTGAAAAATCCCAAACAAAGTTTAGTGCTTTATTTTAGCCTCTTCATGTTTTTCTCTGACAACACAGGGGATAACCACAGGGGCTTTTTGGAGAACACAGCCCGAGGACAGTACTGCCCATATATACAAGGGACTGTGCACACAGACCCGTTGGCTGGATCGTGGTGTTAACTGAAATGATAGCCTCAGTGATAGTCAGGGAAGCAGTTTAAGTATTCAAAGTGAGGGTTCGAGCCCACAAAAGAGTTCCACAGATTTTACTCAGAACTGCTCAGTAAGCACAAGGCTGACATCTATCAAAATACAATTCATATACTTTTTGACCTAGTAGCTCTACCACTAGGATTTACTCAATTTGTAAAAAATTTATATATATATAAAATCATTACAACATTATTTTTAATAGCAAAAAAGTAGAAACCACTAAAGTGATCCACAATGGAACTGACAGATAAAATGAGAATATGTTCACAAAAGGACTACTACACAACTATGAAAAAGGATGGGTTGAGTATATGTGTTGGCAAAGAGAAATCACAGGCTAAATTACCACTGTTTGAAGGGAAATATATATATATATCTTTTTTCAATTGAAAAAGTGAACACATAGATTCATATATGCATAATTTTTCCCAAGGTAATCCACAGAAACTTTAACAGTAATTATCTATAAGGAAAGCTTGAGGAAAGAATACAATGAATTAAGGAAAGTCCCTTCAAAAAACTTTAAGATGCCAAGAAAACTGGACAGCTACATGCACAAGAATGAAACTAGACCACTATGTCACATCATACATAGAAATGAATTCAAAACGGATTAAAGACTTGAATATAAAACCTGGAACTTTAAAATACATAGTCAAAGAAGAAAACACAGGCAAAATACTTCACAACATTGGTTCAGGGATATCTTTGGGAACTGAACTTCAACAGCAAGAGAAACAAAATCAAGTATTTAAAAAAGTGGGATTAGATCAAACTAAAAAACTTCTGCACAGCAACAGAAACTATTATTAAAGTGAAAACAAACCCCATCGAATGGAAGAAAATATTTACACATTATACATACAGCAAAGGGTTGATATCCAATATCTACAAAGAACTCCTACAGCTCAACAAAAGCAGCAAAGAAACCAACCAAAACATGGACCCAACCAAAACATAAACAGGCACATGAAAAAATGCCCTTCATCACTTACCAGGGTATGCAAATCAAACACAATGAAATACCATCTTACATATCAAAAGATCAAAACCAAGAGTGTCGAGGGTATGTATATCATTCATATACATAAAACGAGTATCAGTTAGTCCAATTTGTCTATGGCAAATTGTATGAAGGTTATGTCAACTATTAAGCAGAGATCCAGGACCTCCCTGATGGTGCAGGGCTTAAAAAAGACACAGCTCTATCAAGCTGTTGGCAGCCACTGCAGCACAAGTTCGATCCCCAGTCAGCTGCTTGGCACAGCAGACCTCTCCTGTCCTTCCCTCTCCTCCCCTCAGCAGTGTATTCCAGTCAATCTGCCTATGGTGCTTCCCACTGTCTCCAGTGAATCTACCCACCCTCCCTATCACACACCTCCGGAATGCACCCCAGGTCTTGTGTGCACAAATAAATCTTTAAAAAAAAAAAAGTAGACCTAGCTATCTACTTCTAGGTATCTACTGGAAGAATGCTGACACAAGAAAGCAAACTGTACAAAAATGAATAATGATGTAAAATAGATATGGAAATTTAAAAAGCAGTATTCAGTGATAATTACTGAGAATTAATATTACGAATAAAGATTAAAAATTTTAATGAAATAAAGAATGCTGAAGCACTAATTCAAAGGGCTACGTTCACCCCTATATTCACAGCAGCACTATTTACAACAGCCACTTATGGACACAACCTAAGTGCCCAATGATAGGCAAGTGGATTAAGACGTGGTAAATAGCCGCTCTGGAATACTACTCAGTTGGTTTTTTTTTTTAAAGATGAACTCCTTAGGCCCTCCCTGGTGGCGCAGCAGGTTAAAGCACAGCACTGAGAATCTAAAGCCGGTTCCGCATGAGTTCGATTCCCGCCTGCCCCGGAGGTGACCACATGGCGTGGCAGACCTCTCCTGACCCGCCCGCTGCTCCCCTCAGCAGTGTACTTCGTCGATCTGCCTGTTCTGTTCCCCACTCTGTCTCTGGTGAATCCTCTCACCACGCTGTACCTCTGGCATATACCCCAGTTCTAAAGGGCATATTTATATATTTAAAAAAAAAAGGAAAGAAAAAAATAATGACCAAAAAGAAAAAGAAAAAGATGGACTCTTACCATTTGTACAACAAGAAAAAAACTGGAGGGGATTATGCTAAGCCAAGTAAGTGAGAAGAGGATAACCACCAAATGATTTCACTCATCTGTGGAATACAGAAAAACAAAGAAAAGGAATAGACAAAACAAATCCAACTGTAGAACTGAGGTCCCCAGAGAGGGAGGGTGGAGGAGATGGAGACCGTCCCAATGAACTAGGGTGGAGGGGTCCTCGGTGGTGGGCCTGGCATAACATGCACAGTACAGTGTGAACTTACACATTTTTTTTTAAAGGTTCATTGATTTATGCATACAAGAACTGGGGTACAGGCCAGAGGTGCTGGGGTGGGGGGCAGCAGTGAGAGGACTCACTAGAGACAGATCAGGGAGCAGAACAGGCAGATTGACTGAAATACATTGCTGAGGGGAGCAGCAGGAAGACAGGAGAGGCCTGCTGCTCCATGTGGGTCAGCTCCCTGGCCAGGATCGAACTCAATAGCCTCATAGCGCCGCACTTTAACCCCTTGTGCCACGAGGGAGGGCCCTGAACTTACACCTTTTAACGATTCTTTGAATCATTACAGTGTTGTGATCAACATTCCATCATTCAAAAAATAGAAAATAATCTCTTAATGTTCTGTTAGTATCTTAAGTTCAATCAGCAAGATTTTTCTGGATGGGAAGATGACGACTTACTGTTTTCCACCCTTGTAACTTCCTACATTAAAAGAGGAACCCATTAAGAATATAAATATGCAATCGCGAGAGATTTCAGAGGTAAACTAACAGCCAGCAGCACCTGTCCTTACCTGTTAAAGAATAATTCAACCATGAGTCAGAACTTCATCTGCAGGTGAAACAAGGCTTTTACTTGTCATCTTCAGGAAACCGCGGTCTGGGAGGAGCTCAGCTTACACCGGTGTCCAGTGTGCAAGAGAGTACACACAATGGCCTCCTGTGGGTAAAGCAGATAAGGCCTTTAAAAGGGGAAGACAGACATGTAGAAGGGGGGATGTCAAAGAAGTTCTTGCAAAGGTGAGTCCCCAAAGCGTGTATCAGTCTGTGAGAAGGCTGGGTGTGGAGGAAGGGGGCTGCCTTTCCAGACGCCCCAATTCCAGATGCCCCAATTCCAGGTGCCAAGAGGCTGGTGATATACACAGTGCTAAACTGGAGTCACCAAGCAGTCAGGCGTGTCTGCCAAGTTGAAGTCCCCCTTCTAACGGTCTCTGATTCTGTTCTGGACATTCCTGTTATCAAATTTAACTTTCTGGTTTCCACCTCCACACTCAGGTCCTGCGCTTCCAGCCAACTCAGAGGGGTCCCTCCCTCTTCTACCTGTGCCACCTCCCCATCCCAACCCCCCTCACAGGACCCTCAGGGCCTGGTAGAAAGCCTGCCTGATAAGGGCAAAGGTCACAGGAGCGCCTGCCCCAGGGCAGGTAGCCAGGTAGGGTGTTCCTCACACCCACAGAGACTCATCCTTCCTCCAGGCTGAGGAATTGGGGTCTGCAGGTTGACCCAGAAGACAAGCCTTCAAGCAGGACGCTGTGGAGCTCTTCTCAGCCGGGTGGAGCCCAGGCCAGGGTCCAGCATTTAAGGAGAGCCCAAGACATCCCACTTCTTAAGCAATTTGAAGTTTTCATAAACCTTGGTCAATTTAAAATCTGTGCCTAAAACAGAAAAACTAAGCCAAGCAAACCCTAGACATCTGTAGAATTGAAGCCGTCAGGGGGCTGGAAGGTGGGGGGAGGGTGCCCAGTGGCCTGCGGTGAGGGGTACGGGGGCTGTGTGGTGGGCATGGTGTGGTAAAATGCACCTAAAGACGTGTGAACCTGCACCTCGAAATCATACACAGCGCTGTCAACTAACGTTACCGCAACTACAATAATACAATGGAAAACACAGAAAGCCTGTGCCTGAAACCCAATTCCCTTTCCAAGCTATTCCTCAGTCCCTGTCCCTTAGGTACGTTCTCCATTCCAATTCCACAGTCCTGTTGTGACACCTAAGTTGACTTTTCTGGAAATTACAGGCATTAGCTGAATCTTCATGCCCCCATGCCTCAGACGTGTTGATGCCCTCTAGCTGCAGGTCTGTCGGGGTCAGAAGCCCACAGGCCTGCAGCCAGCAAGCATGTGGCACTTGGAGAGGATTTGATTGTCAAATCTCCACCTCCCGCCTCAGATGTGAACTCCAAAGGAATTCGTCTGGACTATTTATGTTCCCCTTGTTTTCAGTTTCTAGAGCTGTAGGAGATTTGTCCACCTCGAACAGTTTTCACTAGCTCTGAGTGAAAATGCTGGTGTCCTCCGCCCTATTCAAATATTCCCCATCCAGGAACCTTGCTGAACTTTGGTAGTGGCCATGCACCACGATGGCTGAGGTGTGCACTGAGTCACAGTGTGCGAGTTGTCAGTCTAGAGAGAGGGGCAGAGCAGCAGAAACGCAAGGAGAGGCCTCACAGGACAGGCAGCCCCCTGCCTTAAAGAAGTGGTGCCTGAGACACTTTTGAGACAGAAAAGCTGGGGAGGACTGGCAGAGGTCAATGAGGAGTGTCAGAGGCAGCGGCCACAAAGAAGGACGAGGACAGAGCCAACGTGAACATCTCAAGGGACACTAGAGCCGGTGGCAGCCCAGAAAGGGCACAGGGAGCAGAGGCCTCCTGTCTCCCACAGCACTCAGCCTTTCTTCTCTGCACCCTTCCCTTCCCTTCTCTGGGATTAGGATTTGCCAGGAACTTGCAACCAGCCAGAACACCTAACCCAAGGTCAGCCACAGCTCCTGTGAGAGTGAGTACAGCTTCCTCTGGTCACCCCAAGAGAGAGTGGCAAGCCATGCTGGTCTGCCTTGGATGAAGGGTTTTCCAGATATGAGATTTGGGGAACAAGTTAACTAAAAATAGAGCAAACCCAGGACCCTCCCTGGTGGTGCAATGGGGTAAGCAACACACTATAAAGCTATTGGCAGCCACTTCAGCATGAGTTTGATCCCCAGCCCCAGAGCTGACCCACATGGCACAGCAGACCTCTCCTGTCTCGCCCGCTGCTCCCCTCGGCAGTGTACTTCATCAGTTGGCCTGTCCTGCTCCCCACTCTGTCTCTGGTGAATCCTCTCACCACGCTGTACCTCTGGCATATACCCCAGTTCTGTATGCAAAATTGAATAAACCTTTAAAAAACAAAGAACCCTAAGTACTGACACTTTTGAGGGGAGACGCTATTCCAGATGCAAGATGGAGCAGACTGACAGAACACCAGGCCAGCGCCCTGAGCGGGCGCGTCTGTCACAACAGGTATTCAGCTGTGTTTGCTGACATCCATAGATGTCTCCAGAACATCAGTGAGAGGAAGTGAGATCCCAGGAGGCGAACCGTGAGGGGACTTTGATAAACACTGCATCTTTTTTCCGCTGACGATGCCGGAACCCCGAAGAACCAATTCTGTGCAGCTGTCTTCTCACAGACACTCTGACCCTCCATTTGGGAGATGAATAGACTTCTTCAAACGCTTCGAGCACTTTCACCACAAGCAATTCAGAGCTTCCCTGATCTCCCACCCTCCTCCAGGAAGCTGAAAGTCTCTGCAGCGGAGTGGCAGTGAGGACCTTCCCGTAACGCAGTGAGGGCACCAGAAAGGCAGCAGGCTGGAGGTCACAGAGCACACACAAGGCAGAGCCGGTTCCGGGGCTAGCTCTTTCTCCCCCTCTCTTCTCATCCCTCCTCAAGCTCCTTTTGTTTCTGTGCTACCAAGATCAGCAGGACTGAGGCAGAGGATGGTCGAGAACACAAGGTAATAAACAACACCCTCTTGCGTAAGGGGCAGCCTTGAGCTCTCACAGGACCACGGCCAGCCCCCGCTCACCCGTGGAAACGAGCAGGCCTTGGCAACCTCCCATGTGGTGAGAAGTCCCACCCACGAGCAGGCAGTCCTGACAATCGCTGGAATTTCAACAAATCCCTGTTTCCATCCGCACATCTTCCCCTGTGCAGGGGGCATCGGCAGTTGAGGCTGGGCTAAGACTTCACCTTCCAGACGCTTCTCCACACCCTTCCTACGTGCCCAGTTCCAGCAGTCTGTACATGGGCAGCCCAAGTCACAGAGATGGCAGAGGAAACACAAGCTGGATGGGGAAACAGCAGCAGTGAAGGAGACACCTGCTGGAATTCCTTCCAGGGCTGGGGAGCGGAGGAGGGGCGTCAATCTACACTTCACACCAGCTGCCTACTATGTGTCAGGCTATAGCCGAGTGGGTCCCAGAACATGCCCTTGCACTATCCACCAGCTAGCAGGGCAGACGGGCAAATTCACAGACACTGTCATGAGCAGAGTGTGGCACCGGATGCCCACAGTATGGAGACGCCCACTACCAGCCCCAGCAGGGGGTCACGGCCGACACAGAGTAAGCCTCCTGGAGAACTGCCAAGCAGAGACCTAAAAGACTAGAAGCTAGCACTGCACAGCAGAGGAGACTGAGGCTGGGGATCCCAGAAATAAGGACCAATATGTCCAAAGAACTGAAAGAAGCTTCTGCAGCTGGTATACAGCAGCTGGAGAGGTCTGCTGTGCCACCAGGGGCAGCTCCCTGGACAGGGACTGAATTCATGCCACAATGTCTGGTGATAGTTTGATAGTGCTGAGACTTAGCCCCTGTTCCACCAGGAAGGCCTATTATGTCATTTTTTTAATAACTTTTTTTTTAATTTTCCAAGCAGGGTAGCTCTCCTTCCTGCCCATCTGTGACTATGCAGGTGTCTCTTTTCCTTTCTCTTTTTCCTAATAAATCTGTTCTTTAAAATTAAAAAAAAAAATACCAAGCAGGGGATCATCTAAACTACTGGTCCTTCCCAGCCCAGGACTTATCGTCCAACTGTATAAAGGTTCAAGTGCAGTATCTTGAACACACCAGATGCCCACTACATGATGGTTATCATTCTGATATTATTGCATCCACATGTTTTTGTTTTGTTCTGATTTGTTTTGGTGATCCCAAAGTTATGAATGAATTTGGTATTCATGTTCCCTAAGTACAACTAGAGTGCTTGCTGTAATCAAGTATTAATTAACTTAAGGATCATTGTAAAATCTCCATTATAACTCACATCATGGGTTTTCAAATTCAAGTTCAACTTCTCTTTCCATTGCTTACTCTCATCTCCCACAATAAACTGTTTACCATTTCAATTATTTCAGCTCCAACCACTGTGATCACTGTACTTAAAATTCAATCAGGCTTCTAATTTTAAGCATCTTTTTTGTGTATCGCGCCAACAATTGACAAGCGTCCTGAATTTAACATCTGTTCCCAGCAGTAAATGGTTTTAAATTTGAGAACTGAAAACACATATAAGGCAATTATGAGCCGCTTCGCGCTGTGATTCATGGCTGTGCATCAGCGACTTCCTGCCCCACCACACAGCTCTCAGAGCGTGGGCTGCAGCAAGTGTCCCGAGACAGGACAAACAGCTCGGACACCCCACTGCCACCACAATGTCTTCTACTGATCAAAAAATTAATAAATAGAACCAACCTCCAGGCACTGAGAAAACTGCTGGGCATTTTATAGGCTTTCTGTCCAGTGATGAAATCTGTGCCAATGCTACTGTTCAAAGGCTAATGGGGTGGGGGGAATCGAGCCAGAAACAGAGCTCATGAAATCAGGTATGAGCTTATGGAAAGAGGGGGTCAAGGAGGAACAAAGGTGTTTTTATTCAGAGTTGGCAAGTGACACCCCAGTTGAGATGACCAAGGAAACACTTCATTATTTAAAAGATTTATTTATGCATACAGAACTGAGGTATAGGCCAGAGGTGCATGGGCAGTGAAAGGATTCACCAGAGACAGAGTGGGGAGCAGAACAGGCAGATTAATGAAGTACACTGCTGAAGGGAGCAGCGGATGAGACAGGAGAGGTCTGCTGTACCATGTGGGTCAGCTCCCCGCTGGCGAACGAACCCATGCTGAAGAGGCTGCAGATAGCTTCATAGTGCTGTGCTTTAACCTGCTGGGCCACCAGGGAGGACCAGAATTATCTCATTTAGAAGGAAAGTAGCAAGTTCTTGAGCCTGCATTGGACGCTAATTATACTTATGTTGGTAAACTGTGCAGAGAAATAAGTACATTTCTTAATAAAATGCTAGAATATACTACATTATTAAGGCTATCTGAGATTTTCAATCTTAAGCTTCATGTGTAAGCCTTTAGGACAGAGGTCATCACACCCCAGCCTTCCACTGGGCCTTATAGACTAGAGCTCGGACTGATGTGAAATAGCTACAAAAAGCTTCTACAACTCAACAAAAACAGAGCAAACAACCCAGTCAAAAGATGGGCCAGAAGAGCTAAAAAGACAACCCTCTGAAGAAATGCAAATGGCCAGCAAACCTATGAAAAAAAGTTCAACATCACTTATAATCAGGGAAATGCAAATCAAGGCCACAATGAGATACTGAGTCACACTGGTAAGAATGGCCCATATTAAAAAAAAACCACAAACAGATGCTGGAGAGGATGTTGTAAAAAAGAAGTCCTCTTACACAGCTGGTAGGAATGTAAACAGGTCTAGTCATTATGGAAAACTGTGGAAGTTTCCTCAAAATACTGAAAATGGATCAACTATAGGATCCAGTGATGCCACTCCTAAGAATCTTTCCAAAGAACACACAAACTAATTTGAAAGGAAACATGCACTCCTATGTTTATTGCAGCACTATTTATGGTAGATAGGATATGGACACAACCTAAATGTCCAAAAACAGATGACTGGTCAAAGAGATGTGGTCTATATACATAATGGAATACTATTCAGCGATTAAAAAAGATGAACTCACACCATTTGCAGCAACACGGATGGAGCTCGAAAGGATTATGCTCAGTGAAATAAGTCAGCAGGATAAAAAGAAATATCAGATGGTTTGTTTCCCTTATGTGTGGAATATAGAGAAACCAAAGAAAGGGTCAGCGAAAGACAGACCTTGTAAGCTGACCATAGATCTGAGGCATCCTTTAGGGAAAAGAGACGGATCAAAACAGGGGAAGGAAGAGCACAAGGGACCTTGGTGATGGATCATGGGTGTTGTGGTGGAGACCTATACCTGAGGGGAGAAATTAAATGCTGTAAAAAATGAACAACGATGAAAGAAAATACTATAAAAAAAAAAAAAAAAAAAAAAGCAGGGGCCCTCCCTGGTGGCGCAGCGGGTTAAAGCACAGCACTGAGAGCACTGAGAATCTGGAGCCGCTTCCGCATTAGTTCGATTCCCGCCTGCCCCAGAGGTGACCACATGGTGCGGCAGACCTCTCCTGACCCGCCCGCTGCTCCCCTCATCAGAGTACTTCGTCGATCTGCCTGTTCTGTTCCCCACTCTGTCTCTGGTGAAGCCTCTCACTGCCCCTGAGCCTCTGGCCTGTACCCCAGTTCTGTATGCACAAATCTTTAAAAAAAAAAAAGATTAAAAAAAAAAACAATAAAAACTCTCCTATATCATTCACTCTACTGAAAAGTCTTCTTGCCTTCTGGCTTTCCACAGAGGTTGTCACTTCCTAGGGGTCCTATGGGGATAATGGAACCCCTGTCCTCTGTGCTGTCATCTCATTATGTCTCTGTCACCAAAGGCCCCCACACTGTCTCACCCAAGGGTTGACAACTTGTTCACTACGGCAAGCCCTCCTTCCCACCAAGCCACGTCCTTGTGAGAAACACCCACACTCTGCTAGCAACTGCACATGGCCAGACTCCCCAAAATTCCAAGTCAAGGTCAGAAGTTCCTGCTAGTTTGTGGTTTTTCCTCTCTTGGCTTGGGGGAAGGCCCAGGAGAAAGGCCAAGAGAAAACGGAATGCTATTTGTCTAAAATCACTTAGACTTTCTGAGGAGCTATAAAATGTGTCAGCTCTTGCCAAATGGATGTCGAAAGAGCTTTGATCTCCATTTTGGCCGGAAATGAGCCGTTCCCTTCCTAATGCAGATGTATGGTTTCTGTGCTTCAAATCTGGCCAGTCAGATGTACAGCACATTCTTAATTCTTTGGAAATGCTTAAAAATGGAGCCATAAATCTCTGCTTTGACACAACATGGTGATTTCACCCCCAGACATATCGTAATGGGTTATTAACAATGCTTCCCAAATCTATTGAAATTTTTTTCCAAAGCAATTCACTAATTAATAGCTGTTCACACAATGATCTTTTTTGAGTAATTATGGACCTGTGCCACATTATTTTGTGATGAGAACATAATTATGTCCATTAAAATTATTTGTATAGTTTTTAACCTTCTGCCAGGAATAAATGAGGCTAGTCTAAGGGTGGCACAAACTTCAGGATACACCTAGAGGTCATCTCCTCTGGGACACTTTACTTCCCCAAACTTACTTTGTAGCTCAGAAACTTGGAATTTGCCCTTCAGCTTCTCAGAGCCCCTGGAAGCAAATGGAGGAGCCTGCCAGAGAGGGTCCTTGTGATCTTACTGCTTCATACATCCCCCTTAATGACTGCCAGGCTGCCTTTGCCTGTCACCTCGTCTACAGCCCCCTCACTGCCCTCACTCCTCCAGCCCTAGCCAGAGCCCTGACACTCAGTTTATACAGCTACCAGCCTGCCACTTCTATTTCCTGGTCACTTGCCCACTTCTTAGGACTTCATGGAACCTGTGGAAAACAGGTGCTCATCCCAGCACACCCCAGTCCAGGAGAACCTGTGAGACAGAACTTGTGTCCAAAAGGCCCTGGAGAGTAGATACATGGGTAGCACTTGCTTATTCACACCTGTGTCTGAGGAGTAAGTCTGGGTAGAGAATGAGAGGCCTTGCTTTTTACGATCTCAAAACTTCCCTTGTTGCTGGGAGTATCCAAGATGTGCTTGGCGTCAAGAAGCTCGTTTGCCTTCTTGCCTTCCCATTGAGTGGTCCTGGGTACTGAATAAATCAAATAAATATTTGTCATCTACCTGAGATTCTCATGTAACTGGACAGCTGGTTTTTATCTAGGATCTACAGATAGGAGTTGAGGCAGGTGTCCACCGCAGGGCACCTTCCTGACCAGCCCAGTGCCCCCTCATTCCTAAGGCACAGCCTACGGCACATTCACCCCCTCCTCAGCAGCCACAAGCCAGGCGTCCTAAGCTTAAGCTCAGAGCTCTTCAGACAGGAAATGAAGCTCTCCCTAACATCCCCTTCAACCAATTAACTGTTGTCTGGCCTCAGACCCTTCCCCTCTGCCCAGCTCCCCCACACAGGTGAAACTCCCGCCCTTCTGTTCACCTTCTCCGCCTTCCAGAAGGCTTCAGGCCCCATCATCACACACCTGCCTGATCACCTCTCTAGCTACAGCCAGAAGAGACTTCACTGCTTGTGATCAAATGCATGGGAGGAGGGAGCTCAAGACGAGGTGCTCCCAGGCTAACATCAACTCCAGGATAGGCTTTCTTTGCACTGGCTGCAAATTTTAATCGATTTGGGAAGCACTGGGAAGCTGGCTGTGTGCAGAGAGGTGGGGGGACAGTATGCAGAGTTCACCTTGTGGTTCATCTTGGGACCTGTCTCCTCCTGTCCCCCAGGAGAGAGGGCTTTGGGCAGCTTCCCACCAGTTCTCCAGATTCATCAGTTCATTGGCCAACAAGTATCCCTACAGGATACAAGATGCTCAAGATACATCAGAGAGAAAAACAGAGAATGTACTCATGGGGCAGTCAGAAGCACCAAAACCCAGCAGCAAAACAGTCACAGATGAAACTAAAGCCAAAATGTCACACTTGAGTTTAAAAAAAGGGGGGGGGCAACACTAATGAGGGGACCCAAGTAAGTTAATCCAAAAATGGTCAAATAGGAATATTAATAAGTACAGCTGAGGTCGCACTTTGGGGAAAACAAGACTTACAAAGTCATGTAACTGACAGAAAACAAAGAATTTTAAATAAAATATAGGGCAGATACAGTGGAGACAAAAATTGTAGCACATTTAGCTATTAGTTTTTGCTAATATGTTCAAAGGACGCATTTCTGGGGGAAATATAAAATGATCAAAGTTGACCCTGGAAGAATTTAAAACAGTAAAAATAATGAAAATTTTTAATTATCACAGGGAAAGTTGAAAAAAGTTGACCAAATATTTACTTTCACAACAGACACTAGGTCCACAGGTTGAATTTCACTTGCAAGAAACTGCTACCTCCTAGATGAACAGAAATCTAGTTGGTTTTATATAACTGATCTAACCTTAGCACCAAATTCTGACAGAAATATTTTTTTATTATGGACCCTCTTCATTTATGAAAATAGGTGTAATAGTCCTAAGTAGCAGAACGTAGAATTCAATAGAATATTAAATGACTAGAACATAACACTATAGTAGGGTGTATCCCTGGACTGCAAAAATAGTTTAGTGTGAGAAATTAGTCAGATGAGAGCCATTTTGTGAATCATAGTCTTATGTTGAGACTCGTGTTATATTCAATGGTCTACCCTCATGAAAGTCTGAAGCCTGAGACCAGAACGATCTTTTCTGAACATAATCAAGTACACACAGTCTAGTTTATCTTTCATGAGGATACTAGCTATCCTTCCTTTAGTTACTCTAGGTACATTTCTTTTTTTTTTTTCTTTTTAAAGATTTATTTATTTATGCTTACAGAACTGGGGTACAGGCCAGAGGTGTGGAGGGTGAGAGGATTCACCAGAGACAGAGTGGGGAGCAGAACAGGAGGATCTACTGAAATAGTGTATAAGACAGGAGGTCTGCTGTGCCATGTGGGTCACCTGACTGGCCAGGGATGGAACTCGTGCTGAAGTGGTTTTGGATGGCTTCATAGTGCTGTGCTTTAACCCCCTGTGCCACCAGGAAGGGCGCTCTAAGTACATTTCTTTCACATGTAACATTGTTGAAATAAGAGTGTAGGTCAACCAACCATAAGTGTAGTTCAATCAACCATAATATTAAGTCGTTCCTTCCCCTCCACTTTCCACCTAGGCAATCATTAAATGAGTGCACCTTAGAACCAATAGCTTAAATTACATCAAATCAAACACACAAATTAGCAACCCATATCAGGGTGATACTCCAGTTATGACATTAAAATTGCGAAGAAAACACGTCATCTCCGTTTTCTAGGACTGCTCAGAAAAGCCCAATCAAGAAATAGCATTTTACAGTTTATTAAAAATGAAACTCTACTGATTCATTCATTCACTTGGCTTACGGCTGTATTCCTATAAAACTCAAAACAAAACAAAACTACCAGAATTAATGAGAGCTAAGTACCACAGTTATAAATAACTATGCACAACTCGCTAGTGGGCAAGGATGTGGGGAAATAAATGTATTTATATGTTGTTAGTAAGGATTTAAGTTGATACAGCCCTTTTGGAAACTGCTTGGCAGTATGTGTCAAGAACCTTAAAATATTCATACAAAAATAAATGAATGAAAGTTAAGATTGCTTTTCAGCTCATGTTACTGTTTTCCCCAAAAGGTACTCCTGCTTCTTCCTCTACCACAGCCTAAACTTCAGCCCTGTCCTAGGCAGAAATCTGGGGCAGCTGTGACTGTCCCTGTTAGCCTCTGCTCTGATGGGGCTAGGAACAGGCATTTGACTTGGGCCATGCAAAGCCCAGTCTGCTGCTGATGTTAAACCCTTTTGTTGCTACCTTTTGCTTTCCCCTCTAGGATCCTGTGAAACAGTGATGCTACCCTTGGATCTACGGCAGCCAGGTGGGGCCACGAGGGGACCTACTTACAATACACAGAAACATATAAAGCACCTGGTGACACAAGCTATGCAACGGCTATCGTCTGACAGGTTCCAGGTAGCTCTGGAAAAGCTCTGAAAAATCGGAATTTCCATTGCTAACTTATGTGATGGCCTCCCTTTTTTGTATAATCATAGTATCAAAAAATATTGTAGCAACATCAGTTTTTAACTGGCTTTCCTTAGCTCTAAATTGGCTACCTGGCCTGGGCAAAGTACAAGCTGAGCTGCTCCTGGGCAGGAAATTCCTTTGGCTGAAGACAAAAGGCAAGCTCCAGAAGAGATAAGACCCAGGAGCATCATGACTCCTGGAAAACTTCTTTGGTCTTTTGACAAAAAGCGATTCTTAAGATAACTTAAGGGCTAAGGACCCATGGACAATTTCCTAACATTATCAACACAGGTTTTGCTTAATGCATAACTATGTGATTTCTTAATTTACTCTTTTCCTAAAACAATCACTAACTACTCTCTGCTAGTCTTATTTAACCTCTTCCTAAAACAAACAGTAGCTACTCTCTGCTAACCTTAAGTTAGCCATTAGCTTCTCTTTAGACTATCACTGAGGACTCTGCTAACACAATTTATCCCTTCACTAGGACTCCTAAATCCTTTGCTAACAGCTCATCCTTTCCCAGACTCTGATCCTTTAAAGTCACAGTTAAACATCCGTATACATGAAAGCTATCACAAAGATGTATAGTATAGTGTGCCATAAAGTAGCAGGAAGAGGATGCATTGTTCTCTTCCTTTAAAACTTTTATGCGATTTCTTATTAACTTACCTGATGCATTATTGTAACTAAATCTTGCTACACAGTATAAATAAAGACCTGCAAAAAGATGAGCAGGAAGACTTGCACCCAACTCCGACTCCCGTGTCTTCCTCTTCTTCCTCGCTCCCCTTTCCCCTTTTTCTCCTTCTCCCCTTTTTTAGGAATCTCTGCTCCCCGATGCCTTCCCACCGTAGGGTCCTGCCTGTCTTGCCTCCAGACACCTCAATAGCTGGAGCTGGTCTCCAACAACCTGGGCTTTGGATGTGACCCCTGACCCACTGCTCCAGTCTGTATATTCTTTCCTCTGAATCTGCATCTGAACACGCCATGGGCAATCTCCATTCAGGACTGTCTGACATCTCCTAACAGCCCGATGATGATAGTTCCTCGTAAGTCTTAGCTCGCTATTCCAGGACCCTGCTCATCCCCACACATGTGCACTGCAGACATGTGTGCTGGGTTCTGCCTGTCAGACATCCCCACCACCATATGGGACTTGGATTCAGATGTCACAAGTGAAATGACAGCTGGGTTTTCTGGTCCTTTGCTATTGGAGGGACAGTTCCTTCCTTCTAGAGGACAGGGTCATTACTGCAAGCGGTCATCAGTGGCAGCAGTGGTATCTCACCAAAAAGTTCCACCATGGGGTGAAACACATACCCCATCTACGTTGTTCTTGGCTGTCAAATCCAGCCCTTGCTCAGGGGCCACCACCTGGCCCCTGAGCTTTCTATTATCTTGTATAAAAATCCCTTTCTGTGTAAATATCTTCAGTGGATTTTTCTCATTTGCAAAAAAAAAGAGCTCTATAATTCCACCTCTAGCAATCTATTCCAAAGAAAACATTCCAAAACATTCTTACACATAAAATGGTATTGCTTTATTATTTGTAATGTTGGGGGAAAATTTTTGCAAGTTAAATGTTCCAGGGTGAGAAACTTTACTAAGTTATTTGTAATAACACCACTTGAAGTCTATAAAATGTTTGTAATAACATGGAAACTACTAACACCAAATGCCATAGTGCAAAATCATATAGTGTTTGATCATAACCATAGCAATAATGAGAACCCAGAAGATAACTTCGGGGAGTCTGCCCAGCCTGTGAGTCATTTCAGCTCCCTGAGACTGCCCAATGTGGGTACTGTACAATGTGGGTACTGGCATGCATGTTTCTGCCCACTGACCCCACCTCCCTGGCCACTACTCATGCAGGGTGACCCCAGAATGGTAATGTTAATTTCCTCATGTAACTCCAACTGAGAGCCCAGTAAGAAATCAAGGGGGGAGTAGGGAGGGGGACCTTCCTCCTATGGCCAGAGCAGCAAGGGAGCTGACCTGCAGAGGCAGGCAGAAAGGCAGAGAGGGGACTGAGGAGACACACAGTTCCGGGAAGACGGACATTCAACTTTCCAGGTTCAAGTCTCAGCCCATTCCAAGTCCCGGCTTCCTTCCTCACTTGGGCTCTGAAAGAAACTCCTATGTCCTTATATTTGCTGCCACTCACTGGCTGAGCAGATCTTTTCACTCAGTGCCCCAGATGATTTCCTAATACATTTTACAGGTGAAGCCTCAGAAAGCTCCAGGCAACCACCCTCAGGATCCCCAGCCACCTTTCTCTCCATCTTAGCCTCTACCCCAGTCTGCCAGCAGGCAAGTTTAGCCAGGCAGGCTTGTGGTTGGGCGTCCTTCCCCCTCATGAACGGGCTCAGAACCGGACACCGGAAGAGGACAGGACCGACCAAGGAGCCTACAGCTATCTGTGTAGGAATGGACTGCCTTAATGGAAAGCAAAAGTTTTGCCACTGGGAGTTGCTTGAAAAGTCTTGACTAGAGCCAAAGGGAATAGTGGGGAGCAAAACTAGCCCAGAAATTCAGACATTCAGCAAAGAAAACAGCTGAGCAATTGCTAGGAGACCCAGACTTCAAAGAGGTATGTGGGTAAAACATAACATCAGGTAGTTTGCTGTGTAACTGGCTGGCAGTACCACTAAGAAACCTTCAGACTTGGAGTGGTAACTTAGTATAAGTGGACTTTGTTACTGATGCACCCCAGAAAGCTACCCAATGTTAGGATGCAATGTTACTTCAAAATGAATAAGTGAATTCAGTAAAACCTTCAGCAAAGCTGTTGATAGCCTCCATTACGGTTTTTGGAGGCCTGTGTGTCTCTTTTAGATGCTTTGCTGTACTAACATTGTCTGGATGAAAGTCAGCCTGGTTTTACTGATTTCACACAGATGGGAGATTGTCTATACATGAGGGTATGGAGGGTGAAACTTGGTGGCTGTGGTGCTGAAAGTCAGAGGGGGGGATCTTAGAAAGGCCTGTGCGCTGTCTGAGGAAGCACTGCTGGGCCCTGTGCATCACCATGGGTCCCCAAGGCACATCTTTCTGCACCACTTGCCATGGAGCCTCTCCGGGAGTCAAGCTTGAAATGTAATCCAATTAATGATGATGATGAGCCGACTTGTGATCATGATGATTAAAGCCATCACTGAGGCAGAAAACCCAGAGCCTTAGAACGGCCAGACCTGGCATGCCTTCCTGACCCCCAAACACTGTCCTGGGCAGTGATGTCCCCTGACTGGAATGGACAGACATGGTCTCCCCTCCACATCCTCAGGGTCCCTGTCACTCAAGAGAAACCCACCCCTGCCATCTCCAGACAAACGATTCAAGTCCAGACATTCAAGGCTGTCCTTCTCCCTAAGACTCACTTTCTCCCAAAAAGAGCTTCCCACTTCGGCTCTCAAGACTGGTGAGGAAGAAGAATGGGTGATCGTCCCCACTGCACATGAAAGAGCTCTTACCACACTCCCAGGTGGGTCAGGAACAGTGTCCTAAAAGAAAATTTCCCTGTATCTTGTCTCCTCCAGCCTGTGAACTCAGAATCCCTTGAGACACTCTCTCCCCTCTGTTCCTCTCTTAATCATAATCTTGATTCCTTGATTATCTGGCAAGTCATGTGAGGTTTGCATAGAAAAATGACCGACCTGTCATAAAGAATTCCCCACACACAGCCTAACAAACATCCTCTGCACCCCCATGCACATCATGTCTCAGCCTGCCCCAAAAGTGACAGAGGTGACCCACCAGGGAGCTGACAGTTCTAATTAGGGAGAGAGACTTGATTAGCATAGCCATGGCAATGAGCGGGCTCTGGAAGTCCATTGAGAGCCTGGAGAAGCACCAGGCATGCTGGACAGGCACAAAGAGCCGGGGAGGGAACTGAGCTGCCTGACAACGGAAGATCAGAGTGGTGGTGTCTTTAACAAGCCTCCACTGGTGACCTGCGCTGGTGAAGGGCTCCCTCCACCTGCCCCTTCTCGAGGCCTCCAGCACCCCCGCATACAATTACCCTTCCCTGTAGCCTTCTCCCTGCCTCCTACCCACCCCATTAACTGTCGTCCTCATTTCCTTCATCTATCCCCAGACTCGCCATTCCCTTTTTTCATCCACCCTCTTTGCTCCATTTATCCATTTCTCTAAACTCCATTCAGTCATCCCGCCAGCGGTAAACGCTTTCAAATTCTGGGTTCATGGATGTCCTCAAAAAACAAACCTGGGCTGGCCCTCCCTGGTGGCTCAGTGGGTTAAAGCACAGCACTAAGAAGCTTAAGCCACTTTCACATGAGTTCAATCCCCGCCGGCCCCAGAGGTGACCACATGGCGAGGCAGACCTCTTCTGACCCGCCCGCTTCTCCCCTCAGCAGTGTACTTTGTCAGTCTGCCTGTTCTGCTCCCTGCTCTGTCTCTGGTGAATCTTCTTACCCTCCGCATCTCTGGCCTGTACCCCAGTTCTGTTTGAATAAATAAATAAATCTTTAAAAAAAAACAAAAAAACCTGGGCCTTCCCTGGTGGCACATCAAGTTAAAGCACAGCACCGAGAAGCTAAAGCCACTTCCACATGAGTTCGAACCCCGCTGGCCCTGGAAGTGACAACAGGGCGCAGCAGACCTCTCCTGACCCGCCTGCTGCTCCCCTCAGCAGTGTACTTCGTCAATCTGCCTGTTCTGCTCCCCACTCTGTGTCTGGTGAATCCTGCACCTCTGGCCTATACCCCAGTTCTGCATGCACAAATAAATTAAAAAAAAAAAACCTGCCAAATACCTACCACCCGGCTGCTGTATGGAGGCTTGATGGCTGGTTCTGTGGCTACAGATGGATGTGAACTGTTCCCCACCCCTATGCACCTCTCAGTCTAGCTGTAGCCAGACAGACCCCCTCCATTTTGCAAAAAGAAAAGATTCACCTACACTAAAAATTTAAGAATAAGCGAAATTAAATTCTAATTTCCCTTTGCCCTCTCTCCCTGGGATTGATGGTCACTCACTGAATTGCACTCAGGTATTCTCTCCTCATGATGAACCGTTAACTGGCTGTGTCTCTGTTTCTGGAAGATTTGGAAAAGCTGACTGTTAGAACTCTACAGAAATTCTCTGTGTCTCTGTGAGTTGACAGTGATACTGGAAACAAACATGCCTATTGCTGAGAACCCCACCGCTGGGTAAATCCCACCAGCACCCTGACTCACAGCACCTCCCTAAACTGTCCGCACCTCCTCCATCCTAGCAAGGCAAAGCCCCACCGTTCACCTCACATTCCAGGCCTCTCTGTGCCTCTCTACAAAAGCAGGGTCTCCTGAATTTGGGGAGTTGGTGTTATTATTAGGGTGTTAATCGCTGAAGGCCTTGCTGACCTCTTGAATAAAACTCTTGTGTAAAGGCGATTCTCATGACTCAGCGATTGGCTTTCTGGCCACAAACAAAAAGCCCAGTTTGGTCCTTTACAGCGTGGGAGGGGGCCTGTGTTTAAGCCCTTGCAGTGATCTCCTCTGCCCTCTATCTGGGATCTGATACCACTTTTTGGCTACCCCAGTCCATCACACCCCAGCCTAGCACATTTCATTGCAACCCAGAAAGTAGAAGAGAGGGAGCAACAACCCCCGCCCCGGGAGCTCCCAAGGTAAATGCCAGGCTACCCAGGGCAGAGCCACTCATGTCTACAGGCCAGACAGGAGAGGGCCCTTTTCATAGGTGTGAAGGCCCCTCCCTCTACCCCATGGCTGTCTAAAGTGAGTTACAGGTTTAATTTTAAATTTAAGTAGCCACATTTTTACAAGTTTTTTAAAAGGTGAAATTAATTTTAATAAGTTCACTTAATCCTATATATCTAAAATACTGCCATTTCAGCATATACCCTAGATTAAAAGAAAGGGACATTTATATCGCTTCATTCTTCAAAATCCATTGTGCATTTTACTCAGCACATCTCAATTCAGACCAATATACTTGCCAATATTCAAGTCTGAGCCCCCCGAGCTCCCCAAAAGGCAAAAGTGAAACCTGTTATCAAAACATTGCTCAACAAGCAGGGAAACTATCACAGGGACTCAAAAAAGGCTTCAGTACATAATGGAGCACCCAGTTTACAGTGCACCAATAGCCGGCATCACCACAAGTTCTTAGACTTGGCTTCTTAACACCTTTCTGGGAGCCCTCAGGCTTGTGCAACCCAGCCAACCTTGACCCCCAACCTTGGTGCAGCACAGCCTTTGGGAAACAGCCAGCACACATCTGTATATGCAGGACCCACCCTGGGTCAACTCTCTTGGGTCATTTTTAACTATATCGCATGCATCAGACTCTCCAAGAATCTGTCGTATCTCCCACTCGACCCCACACACTCCAAAGAGACACCCCCTTGACTGTGAATGGGAGATATCAAAAGTCACAGGTTATTTAGTTTACTCAAGAGCATATTGGGAGATTATTTATCTGTGTTCTCTAGAAAATGAAGGCCACAGTACATCTTGCTGATTATATTACCCCACTGAGAGGCAGAAATAATCCTGAAGGTGGCAAGTTAAATCACTACTTTGTAATTTACTAAAACAAAACTAATGCCCAAAGAAATGCTTTCTCTACCGTTTTATAGCAATTTCACCATTAAACTGTCTTTGATTGCAATTCATAACAATGAATAAAGAAAAGGAAAAAAGATATCTTCAGCCCTGCAGAGAAATTTATTCTCCTGAACACTAATGACTTTCCCCATAAGCAAAAATACTGAGCATCATTTCCAGAGCAGTCACAATGCACCTAAAATGATGAGTGGGAATGAGCAGGGTCACACTGGTACGCCAGCCGCTTCATCCTCCTTCCTCCCCAGAGAAAGTCACCAAGGACTTCTTCTGGGGCTAAGGCCTGCAGAGCCTCCCAGAACCGCCTGGTGAGCCAGCCCAGCGGTGTTCCTCTGCGGACAGCCCTGGAGTCTGCAGTTAACACGTTTGACCTTCAAAGTTCAGGGGTGTCTATGCTAATGGGGCCCAGCCTGTGGGGGGAACCAGATCTCAGATAGATGTGGACTCAGTGTTCAGAGGCCCATCACACAGGCAGGCCATAGTGACTGGGGGAGGGAGACAGGACCACACTGAAGAAACTTAAGGAACCCCCACCCCAAGACCAGTACCTGCTAGGAACAGGTAAGCAGCCCTCCACAACTTGCCTGGACATACAGGAAGGAAGGGGGCACCAGGCACCCTGTCAACTAGTCAATTCCCCCCACTCAGACACACTCCTTGGGCTGCCCCCTCAGCCCTGTGGATTCTGTTCCCATGTGACACGGACATCTCTCTCCAGCCAGCTCTCTACTGTGTGTGCCTAAAATATCCAACCGCCACCTTGACATTCCCTCAGACATTTCAACACCACTGCAAACTAACAGATGGGACAAAGCCAGCCAAATCTGGGTTAGGGATATTCTCCACCAAGCCTGATATTCCAACAGAAGGATGGGTCCCTTCAGCAGGCCAGCTCTCCCACTGGGGTAAGCAACCCCTTGACCCGCCCTCCACGCCTCCCCTTTCCTCACACCACATGCCCAGTCCCTCGCCAAGTCCTGAGGGCTCCACTCTTTAAACGTCTTTCAGTAAGTGCACTCCTCTGTGTGTCTGCCTCCATCACCCCACGCAAGCCGCCACCATGCTGATCTCGGCAGCCATGTCCTGTTCTCACTTCCGCTCTGACAGCTGAGAAATCCATTCTCAACCAGAAGCTAGGGCAAGTCACTCAGCTCAAAACCTTCAGTACAACCTCGCTGCTCTTTTTTAAAAAGACCTATTTATGCATACAAGATCTGGGGTGCAAGCCAGAGATGAGGGCATTGAAAGGATTCACCAGAGTGTGGAGCAGAACAGGCGGATTGACTGAAATACACTGCTGAGGGGAGCAGCGGGCAGGACAGAAGAGGTCTGCTGTGCCATGTGGATCAGCTCCCTGTCCGGGGAATCGAACTTGTGCTGCAGTGGCTGGTGACAGCTTCATGGCACTGTCTTTAACTCCTGCATTACCAGGGAGGCCTCCCCCATTGCTCTTTTGACAAAGACCACATCTTCCCCTGGCTTTGACGACTGTTGGTTGCCTCTCCCACGCCAGCCCCCACCATGGGGCTCAGCACTCCACCACTAGCCTTCACCTGGTCACCTTGAACCCTTCCGCACATGCCAAGTCTTTCCCTCCTGGTTTATCACCTCCAGGTTATCCTCCAGGTTATCCTGTAGCTTAAGCATGCCCTCCATGGTAGACCATCTTCCTAGGTGGAAATTTCCCTCCCTGCCCTCATCAGCTGTGATAATGCTTTCACTTGCACGTTACTCATCTAAGTCCCATACAGGAGGGGCCATATAGAGCCTATTCTGCTCATCACCACACCTCCAGTGAATCATTACCACATAAATAAATGATGACTAAGGGCAAGAACAGGGTTCCAACCACGAGCCAACCGCCATTTCTCAAGGTCAGTCCCTACTGTCCACATGACTCAGCCTGAATGTCCACTGCCAGTGTCCCTGGGCTGACTGGACCCCTAGAGCAAACCAACATTTGATAACAGCCCCTCCTTTACCTCTCCCATGAGACAGTGAGGATGGTTCTGGCCACTTTTCCATATACTTGTAGACACACACCACAGTACTCTCCCCTGTGTCCTTGAGGCCCTGCCCAAGGAACACAGAAAAACCACACAGCAAAAGCAGAGAAAGAAGTCATGGTCCAGTCTGCCAGAACCACCTTCCCACCCGTGGGCTTCTGTATTTCCTAGTCAGCCCCTCCTACATAGCGCCCTCCATGTACAGACCCATCATCACCCTTCAGAGAAAATAAACCACCCCAAGCAAACACCACAGGTGTTAAGGGGACATTTCCAATGAGCCTGGCTGCTATTTATGACTAGCAGGTTTGACGGCATGTGGGATGGATGGGCCCTACCTTCTGAGACACTAAAGCATTCCCTGGAAGGGATTTGGCCTGAGAGTGAAAGGGCCACCCACGGCAAACTTGACCTACAGACCAAGACCAAGCCTGGTAGTGACGGGGGTGTGCCTAGACCCTGCGGAGTCAACCTGGGTGCAAAGGAGGAGAAGGAGAGCTATGGAAACCAGAAGCTGCCCTCCTGTGAGCACTGCAGAGCTATAAGATGCCTGCGGTGTGGGTGCGGGCCCCTTGCCGAGACAAAGTGAACAAGGAAGAGAGGATGCCCTTCACTTGTGCATGAGCTCGGATCACACAGCTGACTGAAATGCCCAAGAACAAGACTGCAGGAGAGAAGGGGGTGCCCTTCAGAACGACCCCCCATAGTGAGGAGACCCTAGCCAGAGTGAGCAGGGCCCACAGGACGGAGCTGAAGCAGAAGAGACACCACCTCGTCTC
The DNA here is from genome assembly GCF_000260355.1 of Condylura cristata. NCBI lineage: Eukaryota > Metazoa > Chordata > Mammalia > Eulipotyphla > Talpidae > Condylura > Condylura cristata. The sequence continues at coordinate 24,330,409 of NW_004567122.1, read as the reverse complement.
TGACCAGACAAACAGATTATAGATCTAAAGCAGAATCATAAAACATCTAAGGATCCCATGCTGGGAACTGGCTCCTGATGGGGCAGAGTCCAAGGAATTCTTTTAACTGTGTGTCAGCCGGGACGGGGCTCAGATCCCCCAGTTACTTTTCAAAATCTTTAAAATCAAAATGGTCCCCCGAGACTGCAACCTTCCAAATCTGAGTTCAGAGAGACAGGTTTATGGATCGTTATTAAACTGCTGAGAAAAGGTATAAACCAGGAGAATATCAGACATAAATCAGATAAATGAGGCTGCGGCCCCATTAGTAATGAGGAGACTTGGACGCAGGCCAGTAGCACCCACGTCTCACAGACACTTGGTTCAGCAAGGGCGAAGACCAGTAGGTGAAGGCCCGAGCTTCACGCCCTCGACCTCCAACTAGGCCCACCTCCCACCCTCTACAGTCAGACCTGAGCCCCTGCCTGGGTGTAAGTGCCAATGTCCCCTAATGGTGCCCCCACATGGGCCAGGCACAACCTGCGGATGCTCCCCTGAAACTGCAAAGGGGATTACCCCTCCCCCAAGCACCCTGAGCCTGAAGCAGCAGATACTCCCTGGGACTCCCAACACCAGAGGGGTAAGAGCCCTGATGAAGAAGGAAGGTCATGGGAGGTGACGAGGCTGGAGGGGAGGTCAGACCCACATCTACTCAGGGGACTCAAAGGGCGCCAAAGTCCCCTTGGCGCGAGGCCTGAGCCAGCAATGACAGGGTGCCAGCCATGCTGGTGGAAGGTAGGCGGGAACGCGGATAGTCTCCTAGTGCTCCTCTGTGAGGTTCCTTCCCTGTCAGTGGTGCTGACTCTGGGGCCTTTGGGAAGATCAAGCTTCATTAGTGATGGAAAAGGGAGGTCTTGTGTACTCGGGAGTGCAGGGGGAGCCCAACAGGACGATGCTGCGGCCTCCCAGGGCAGCTACTCCCAGGCGTGCTGAGCACCAAGGAGCAGCAAGCAGAGGTCACCCCAGGGTGAGAGATGGGGAGCACAGGCCAGTTCTTGAGCCCCAACGGCCAGCGAGGGCAGCTCTGCATCCAGTTGGCAGACAAGCTGGCTCGCGTCCCCTGCCAAGCCTGCTTCACCTGCCTTCAGTTCCTATTTGGGGCAACAAGCTATCATTTTCTTCCCAGCCCTGCAGGTAACTGAACGCTAATGACACAGTTCTGTGCCATGAGATCCAAGGTTTCCTTTGGCAGTTTCAAGTGGGGATGAGAAAAATAAGCATCTATGATGAGCCAGGGAAACTAGGGGTGAATTTCTTGGTCTCAGCTCACCCTCTCCACTGTGCCCCCCTCAATAGGATCTGCCCAGCCTGCCACAGATGTCCTCACCATCATGTCCACTTAGAGCACTGGGCCAGGAGGTATAAGGGTAGGGGGGCAGAGCTCAGAGAAAACTGGCTCCCTAGTATGTGAACATTCATATCAGCAAAAAGAAACTCATGTTTGTTAAGCCAGAGACTTCGTGAATGTGCTTCCTCTAACCCTTGCGACCACCCTAGGAAGCAAGCTCGCTTTTATGCCCACTTCACAGACTAGTATGTAGAGCCCCAGAGGTCATGTTCCCAAGGCCATACAATGGCAGAAACAGATATGACCCTAATGTCTGTGGTATTTCTGCCTCATCTCTTTACAAAAGACACCCAGGGCAGGCTTCCCATTTCATGATCTCTCTGTTCAGGGAGGCTAATGACAGGTCACAGGAGGGCAACCTCCTGGCTCAGGTCAGTCATGTTTGTTACTAGAAACCTGTCAACCTGGGATACTCTGGGACTGACTGGAGTCAGGGTCACCCTGCACACACACCGGCAGCCAGACTGGAGCAGTCAGTCACCACGAGCAAGCTGAGTGTATGTCTGGTCCAGCTGGGAGCAGCATGGGGCACACGTATCCCCAGAAGGACTGTCCAGCTTCAGCTCCCCAGGAGGTTGATTCAGGTGAGCCGTGCCAAGGCCAATGGACCCAAAGCAGAGGTCCCATGCCAGGCGGTGCCCCTCCCCACAAAACCCCTCATACCCTAGAGGGTAGCCTGCAGAGCTGGTGGGTCTGTTATCCCTGCGCCCGGGGACCACCCCCCAACATGGAGAAAGGAAGCTCAGCTAAGACCCCAACCCCAGCTCAAGGGTAATGAGCCACTCCTGCAATCCCTCAAACCGCCCACAGTGGGCATTTCCCAGCAACCCTGCTTCTGAAGGAGTTGAGGGGAGTGAGGGAGAGGGGAATACACAACATATCAGCCTAAGGGTTAGAACGAAGGCCCAGATGAGCCTGGAGGGGCCGTGTTGAAAAGGGTGGCCATTCACTCGCCCAGCCCACACAGCAGCATGCAACCACTGCCCTCCTGGGCTCCTGCCCCAGCCCACACCCCTCCTAAGGAAGGCAGCCATAAGCTGCAAGCAAGCTGTTCTCTTGGAGCTCAAACCGACTCCTGGAGTGCTCCTGGGGACGGACAGCTACTCCTGGGGACGGACAGCTACTCCTGGGGACGGACAGCTACTCCTGGGGACGGACCGCTACTCCTGCAGCCATTTGGCTCAGCCCTCCCCTGTACTTCCCTGGTACTAATTCACTGGTGGAGGCGCTCTGTACCCGGAGTTGTGCATCCTCACATCCCCCCACAGATAGGGTGACGCAATCATCTCCATTTTACAGATGAAGACACAAGCACAGAAAACCTTGCCCATGGTTTCCATGGCCAAGAGCCTGTGTGGAGGAGCTGGGACTGACAGAGGCCTGAGTGGTTTCAGGGCCTTCCTCAGTCTCCAGGTCCCTCTCCTGGTATCCCAAGGACCAGCCCTAATGCTACATCCCCGAACACCACGGTTTCCTTCCCAGGTTCTAACTTCTCTGCCCCTGCTTCCTGGCCCAGAAGTCGTTCACAGAACCATCTCTGATTATATAACTCTCTGGCTGTCAGGAAAGCAGAGGTGGACCGAAGCTGAGACACTTTTAGCAGCCTGGCTGCAGTGTGACAGTGTCAAGCTCCCCAAATGTTGTTTACTAATAAATCCCTGAGAGTTTACAATAAAGTTGATGGGGCCTAACTGATGGGTCCAGGACAAAAGGAAGCCAATTACCCAACACTTTCTGCTATGATCTTCAAACAGATGTTTGAACGTGTGAAATTATGGCCTGCAGTTGGGAACTGCAGATACAATTCCAACCCTCTTTTTATGGCCACTCATAAATGTTCGGTGCAGTGAGATCTACATCTGAAATTCAGTGTTGCCGATTTGTTCCACTTTTCCCAAGCCAAGGCCTCATTTCTAGTTGGTGTCTGGTAATTAATCTGCAACTCCAGAGCAGAAAGCCAGATTCACCGCTCCTGGCACAAAGAACAGCAGGGAGGGACTCAGGACACACCCTTGAAGAACAGGCCCCAGAGAGAAAAGCCCTCACTCTGGGCCCACAGCCAGCCATCTCATGTGGCCCACAGCTCCAAGCCGGCTTCCTTGCTCCCCACCTAGCCCGACCCCTCCCTACAAGCAACCAGATCTCTCTACAGAGCCAATCAGACACCTGCCTTAGCTTAAAACTAAGGCTTATCGGTACCCGCAGAAAACCAAGGTCCCTCCATCTTCCTGAAAGATACCTGGAGACACGCCCCCCTCCGCCCAGGTACCTTTTCCACATCCTGTCTTCTCACAGGACTTTCAGGACTAGCGAGCCCTGGCCAAGAAACAAAAACAGAATCATCCCATTTCCCAGTGGGTTTGGATGCCAACTGGTGATGTCATCAATTCCGAGACACTGGAGAAGACCCACGCTGGGTCTGTGAGGAATCTCAGGTGGGGGATTTATTCTGTATCAAGATGTTGCGTCAACTCTATCACTGTACACAGTGCTCTGTGGACACGTGTTCTCCGCTGTGAGTCTGTGCCTGGCTCTGGAGTAACTGTGGCAGCTCTTAGGTGGGGGAGAGGGGAGGCAGATTATACCCAGAATTCCCTCCACAAGCACTGTGCACCCCTCCCCCATGCTGCTTGCAGGGTGACGTACATGCCGTGTTCTGCAAAGGCTACCAGGTGTCGACATAGGCCCCAAGGGGGGCTTATAGCCACAAAAGCACCCCCAAATGTTCCATACCTATGAAATGCTTGTTCTGGCAGCCACAATCTTGCCAGCAGCACTCCCAACAAAGGCGCCTGGGGCTGAAGCACTGCAGATTTGGGGGCCGGCTGCCCCCATGTGCCCCTGAGCACTGAGGCCCTGGGTGAGGAGGCACCTTCTACCCCCCTCCCTCCGCCAGCTGCCGCTCTTCACCTCACAGACTCTCTTCATCGAATCTGACCCCACTCAGCACCACACCCATCTCTGAGGGCTTTTTATCTTCGCCTTCAAAGGTGAGCAGGTTTGCACAGAACGAGGAGGGGCATTTCCCCCAGAGCTCAGCTGTAGCCCACGCTGTGCCATTTCCAGCCAACTGACTGAACTGTTTACTTGCTTTGGCAGCTCTCCCCATCTCCCCAACACGCACACTCATCCTTTACTCCTGGGCTCCTCACTCACCCCTCAGGCTGCTCTGTAGCTGTCTGACCCTGTGTGCTGACTGCTAATTATCTGTTTATTTGTAGGCCCCCCGCTCAGTACTTGAGGACAGCTGTGGGCCCTGTTGATAGCTGCATCCCCGCTAGGGCAGGGCCCCGGCGGCTGCCAGAATGGTGGTGGAAGCAAGCAAGCCAGCAAATCAAGCCTAGGACCCTGTCTGCGGCAACCACCAGGTCTCCTGCCTCCCCCCACCCGCCATGACCATGCCCCCCAGGTGACCTTACTATGGCCATTGCAGGCAGCCATTCCTGGGAGGAAGGCTCCATCACCATGATGCCAGATTGTTGAGAGTCACTTGTTTTGTAAACTCAAATTAACACAAAGCAATTTCATTAACAGAGAGTGCTGCTTGATGAGTTGGTTCCAAAGCAGGGCTTGTTTTTAAAGTGACGTTAAATCAGTGTGGAGGAGGCTGCAGAGCCGTCTGGCTTCATGGAAACTGGGTGACAGAGAGGTGTCAGAGGGGACGCAGAGTCATCCTTTCCCCAACCCTGAGGGCCCGCCACTGCGCAAGGCACCTGTGCTCCACCCCGCTCTGAGGAGGGGGTGAAGGTGGAGGGTGTCCTGAAGCCAGGCCGTGGACCCAGTTGAAGAACTCAACTCGGCCAACTTTGTCCAGGAGAAAGACCCATGAAATGGTCCCAGACTCACCTGCCGGGGAGGGCCAGGAAGCAGCCGCACCAGGCCCCCCCCCCCCGCGCTGAAGGCTGAGGCGGCCCCAAAGACAAGTCGGGGCAGACTCCCGCCACCCGCAGGCCAGGAACCCGGCACGTTGTCTCCACACAGTGCTGCCAGCAGAGTCGTTTCGAAGAAATCCCCAACTCCACGCAGCACTTTCCGAGGAACGCAGCGTCCCCGCGCCTTCCCGCCCACGAGCCCAGCACCTGCGCCCAGCTGCGTGCGCGTGCGCGTTTGTGCGGTTTATCCGCCTGGGCCCGGAGTCTCCGCCCAGCACCGCAGCCAGCGCACCTGACCCTGGTTACAGGTGCAAATCCTCAGACCCACTGCAGACCTCTGAGGCCCGGAATGAAAACCTCTGGGGGTGGGTCCCAGCTACGTGGGGTCGTCGGGGAGGCTTCTGAGGCACTGTGGAGTCACTACTGACCTCAAAGCAGAGCCCCAGAGGTATCCTCACCGCCCCCCCCACACACACACCCCACCACTGGGTTCTTACACCCACTCACCTGACTTGGCGTTGCAGGATCCTGGAACACGAACTGGCCAAGATATAACTGGCTGAGGGTGGGGGAGGTGGGAGACAATCCCCTTTAAATGACTGCGGTTGGGGAAGGCCACGACGCGGAGTTGGTGAGTCGTGTCTTCCACACCACCAGAACTGCCAGGATGGACACGGGGAATGTGGAGGGGCCAGGGTGCAGAGTGACATAGCTGGTTCCTGAGACTATCCACACTGGCGCCATTCCCCCACCCCTCCTCTGGGCCTGTCTTGCTGAATCAGGAGGAATGAATCAAGTCAAAAGAAATGGTGAAACCCCACCCCCCACCCCCAGGTAGAATCAATTTTCTGACAGTAGCAGGCCAGAAACCTCTCTCCCTCCCAGGCTTGGGGCTGCTGGCCACACCCCCAGAAGAAAGTCAGTGCACCCCAGCTGGCTTGGCTGCCAGGAAGGTTGTTTCTCCAGGGTGTTCCTTGAAAACCTGGGCCTTAGCAGAGTTAAGCACCATCAAGAGTTTTCTGCAGCCTGGAACCTGATTCTGTCGCGTTCAGCTGAGTGGGACTTCACAAAGGCAACTCATGAGTCTCGTACCCTTTATTCTTATCTGGCATTTCTTCCACATTCATCATCTTATGTCACAGGACTGGTGTGATCCCAGTTCCACAGGTTGGAATCTGTAACCTCTAAGCTGACCACAGTCCTAGAGTTCAGGTTTTTCCAAGTGAAAATTAGGGCCGTGATAAGTGTCAGTTGGAGCTTGTGAGAACTATAGACTCTGCAGGCTTGCTCTGACCTACTGGATCACAGTCTGCATTTTACCAAGATCCCCAGTAGAGCTGAAGCTCTGCGCTAGGTCAGTCCAATATTCTTTTAGAACAGATGATGCCACACTTGGAGAGATAGGGGTTTAAGGGATTACTAGTGAAGGCCAATGAAAGAACACTGCATTCTAGATGGAGGCCTGTTAGTTCTGCTTTTGGCTCACAAGAAGAGGAAACGATGGCTGTATGTATTCTCCAAACTCCCGGACTCCTCCTGGACTGAAGTCTGTGGATTCTGACTGGAGGTAAAGGAAGGGCCATGCTGCCCTCACGTGGCCGCTCTCATGCTGTATCTCCCACAAAGCCAGAGCAGGGCAACAGGCCTGAGGGCCGGATTCTCAGGAAGCAGGGGAACCTCCAAGAATGCTATATTCAGAACAATTTTTTTCAGAGGGCAGAAGCCCCATATTCTAACCACACTACTTTCCATGAGATTCACCTTTCTCAAAAACAGCTGGAGTCATATTCCAACTCCATGAGCTTCACCTGCTTCAGCTCTTTCCTCATCATCAAAGAGATGGGTTGGATAAGTGGATTTCTAGTTCTAATGTTCAGGGTGGGGAAAGAGGGCATGGCTAGCCACTGAAATACAAGTACTGCACTGTGTGTTCCATGGGGCCCCCGAGTGCCAGTGCTCTCGGCTTCACGCTGGAAGAAGGGGTACTGGGCTCTCAGAGTAATCTCTGCTGCAGCTGTAGGATGTGAACAGGGCTGGGCCAGATGTCACAGCAACTGTGTGTTTGTGTGTGGCGGGAGGATTTATCCCCTTGCCCAGGAGGGCTTCCTGCCTGCCTGTCGCTGGCTCTCCTGGTCCACATGGCCATTCTACTGGCACTGATGAAAGGCACGCTATCATTTGGGCCATCCTTATCCACCTCGTGAAGCAAAGCAGGCTCAGAAATGCTTCACTGGGATTTACAATTTAGAAGTTGTGCCATCAAAAGTTTTCCCAAGTATTTCCTCAAGTATTAGCAGAGTCTTAATTGTATAGAAGACGATTATGCTTTTAAATACATAGTACACATTACGTCCATTCTCCCTTCGCTTCTTTCTACCACATGGCAAAACTGGATTGAGATCAGGATTAGCCCGGTGCTTGCCCATGGATACTGGACAAATCTAGAAACCATGTTTTTCTCCCCAAGCCACCAGAAATCTACTCCCCTCCACTTTCCTGTCGCTCTTAACCTCCACACATCCATTTCTCTATTTTGTCTCCCAGTCTGTTGCCCAAGAGACCATCTCCTTCACTTCCACACTTGGGGCACCTGCTCAGAAGAGTGCTCTCCAGTCACCAAGGACATGAGGTCAAGGGCCATATCCAGGGCTGCTCCAACCAGAACCAGGGGAGAACGCACGCACTGGCAAGTCCAAGCCTGCCAAGGTCTCCAGGCAACTGGTGGAAACCATCCCCATTTACCCACAGGCCAGGGAGCCCAGCACGCAGCTCAGCTTCCTTCCCAAGCGGTGTTCTCACTCCAAGCAGCCAAACTTGTCTGCCTGCAACCTCAGAGCCCAACTGTCTTGCTTCTAATACACCCCACTGCACCCAGCCCTGCAGGACAGCACCACCTTTTCTCAAGATGCCTAGCACAAGATCACTTCTCTCTGCGACTCCCCATTTTCTCCAGTGTCCAATTCCTCTTCCGGGCACATCTAGACAGAATCACTATGCCCAAAACGTACCCCCCTCCCAGAGGCTTCTTTTCCTGCTCAGCTCCATCTTGTAACAAGGCCTATTTTAGCCACACTCCCATCAACACCCACAACCACCCCTGGAGTTACAGCTTCGTGTTTTTGTTTTTTAAAGATTTATTTATTTGTACAGAACTGGCCAGAGATGTGGAGGGTGAGAGGCTTCACCAGGGACAGAGTGGGGAGCAGAACAGGCAGATCGACGAAGTACACTGCTGAGAGGAGCAGCAGGCAGGTCAGGAGAGGTCTGCCGCGCCATGTGGATCTCCTCCGGGGCAGGCAGGGATCGAACTCATGCGGAAGTGGCTTAAGCTTCTTAGTGCAGTGCTTTTATCCGCTGCACCACCAGGGAGAGCCCCTTGTGTGTTTTTTATTCTTGGTCTGAAACTCTGGGGCAGTGCTTTCTAAAATACTTCTAAAATTCTTAACATGAAATTTCTAAATGCTTACTATGAAAATCCTAGAAAATATAAAGCAGCAAAAATTTAAAGAAGCTGACAATCCTTGCCAGGAGGGACTCATTTTGAAATGAAAATGTTTCATTTTGAAACATCCATGTGGTTTTTATGCAAACATGTTTCACATTCTTCCTGAACATAGGAAGCTGTAATTTTAAAGCTTTTCTCATGTTAAAATGTTAAGCCACTAATTAGAATAGATCAAGTGTACTGAGTATTATCAAACACCAAATCAATATAATCATCAGGCTACTCATTACCTGAACTTTGAACTAATTTCTAACAGCAGTTCTTGTTGGTTACTTTTGAATCTTCTGGATACTAAGACAGCCCTTCATCTGGCTCTTCCCCTCAAATGTGGACTTTACCTTCCCAGGCATAGTCTGCATGTATCCCATCGGCATCCCCCAACTCTCAAGCTAAAAGATCTTGATAGCCTCCAGTGTTCCACAGCAGAACCCCTCAAAGCTTGCAAAGGACTCCATCTAAAGTCTGCCTGGAGTCTCATCAACCCCATAAGAACCCTGGAAGGCAGTTCTTCCCGTGCAGTTGAAGTGGTCCCATTTTAAAACCTTCACACCAGCCCTGGCATGGTTTCCAGCACCCTTTCCCTAGTGACACACAGGGACACTGGTAAACAGGGCTGTTATTTTCTAGCCCAAACACTCTAAAATAAAGTCATCTTCTGGTTGATCAGGCTGATCTCCTCTTCCCAAGAACAGAGGCAAAGGAAAAAGGTTTCTGGAAGGTGGCTGGCCCAGACCCTGGCAGGCATTGCAGGTAAGCCCCTAACACAGCCAGAGCACCAGACTGTTAAACTAGCAAGAACGAAGCCTAACAGCCCACCATCTAGGCCCCATGCCTGGAGTTTGGGTCTCTTCTGGCGACCTCATCCCCATTCAACATCATCATCATCCCCCACACACACTAGCAGAGACACAAACACACCCTACATATCCAGAAATTGGCCACTGTTACAACACTCTGAACCATACCTGTTCTTTAGTAAAAGAACAGGCATCAGTCCTGGCTCTCAGCTTTATGGAGTCATAACCCACTTTCTGCTTGTCAAAATGCTCAAAGTTTAAGGTCCAGTCACAGGTGTCAATTTATCAGAAAATGGGGTCAAGACTCAAGATGAGAGAATGACAGAAAAATGACAGCCTCTTGTCACCAAGTGTGCTGCACCTCGACTGTTCTTTAGGTAGCCCTGTTTAAACTGTACACCTCCAACAAAGGTGAGCTAGAATCTAGCTTAGGGGGCTTTCATTTGGGAAGTTCTTTAAGTCCCTGTCTCTCTCTCTCGCGCGCTCACACGCTCACACATACACAAACACGCACAATCATGAAATTAAGAAAACCATTTATTTGAGTGTAAGACAGGATTCTTTTATTAATTTTTCCTAAACTTGTCTCATGTTTACTGAATGTTATTCTTAGTGTAAGAATGTGACCTGGAGCTTTAACAAACCAATTTGGATTACAACCTGGATAAATGCTTGTCTGCACAAAAGTGGATTAACACACCCTCTCTGGCCTGGCCTCCATATAAATACAATTGGTCTTAAAGCCTGTCTAAGCAGAGTGTAAGCAGACCACACCCCCTATTTCTAATTTAAACTATAAATTCAAAGTCACCCCCACCCGACACCCACACCCTCCCCCACACAGAAAATGTTTTAAAAGAAATGGCCGTTAAGAGTAGTGTCTGTTGCCTAAGAAGCAGCTTGATCCTCCAGCCAGCACTCCAAAGTAGCCACTGGCCCCACAGCAGGCCTGCTGGAACTCGAAGCCTGACAGATGCACCATGGCTACAGAATGCTCTAGAAACAGGGCCAAGTCAGGGTGCTGCAAAGCGTCCATGCATGCTTACACACCAACATAATATGCTTCCATCTTCCTCCTCTCTAAGCAACTGTTTTTCTATAGCACTCTTTAGAGCTTTTAACTCTCTCAAACATTTTTTAGTGTAGGGACAGACAGAAACTTACTAACAACATAGGCCAAAATTAACAGAGAGGCACTCTGTTATACAGAATAACAATCATTACAGAGATCCAAAGTGTAACCAACAAAGCGTTTAACAGTTTCTAGGGCAGGTACCAGCACTGAGTTCTAATACAGGTTCTCCAAAGTGCCTCCCTGCTGTCACACTGCCCCAACGACAGTCACAAGGGATGCTCTGGTGCCCCAGACCTGGCTGCACAGGAGAACGTGGCGGGGCTGTAACGTCAGGCACCAATTTCTGTAACACTAAGTTCAGACTCATCCAGTACAATCCAGTGTCTCTTAATTTTGAGTATAATCTGTCAACTGTTTAACACATACAAAGTGGCAGATTCATGACAGAGAATAACACTTAACACATGATTGTGAATGAGAACTTTTAATTCTTGTCCTAGGACTTCAAGCTTTACCTCAAATATACGCAGGAACATCTCTCATATGAATGGGCAGGCCAGGATACAAATCTTGATACCATAGTTAACAAGAATCAATTCCTCAGTTAAATTTACCATGCCTAAACATCCAAAAATTGATCTACCCGATTCTACCTTTCCAAAGAGAAAATTATTTAGACTTTGATGCTTGGAGTATTAGTTAATATACTCTCAGAAACACACTTTCTCAGGAAGAGTCTCCAGGTCTAAAAGCTTCAATGAACAACTTGCTCCAGGCAAAGGGGTCAACTTTCCTAGAAGCAGTACATGGCATTTGTTAATGACAACTCCTTTACTGGGGGAAGAGGAGCAGAGAGGGTGGGATGGAGGTGAAGTGAAGTGAAATGTGAAGAAGCTCAGAGCATTCCTTGGTGGTTCTACTATGTTAATCCATGCCATGCCATGCTCTAGCTCTCCGAGACAGGAGACCCCACACCCCCACACCAGGCAGGTAGTCTCTGTAGCAATCTCCATAACAGATTTTGTGAAGCACAATTAAGAGTTCTCCTGCCATATGTCTTAAAAATCTGCTTGATCACTAGTACAGCTTTTGCTATTGCTGAACTTTCCAAAACAAACTCATCTCTGAAGAAGCATGATTAAACATAAAGGTGTGAAGCATAAGCTCAGTAACACTAACTGGGCTTCTAAGTAGTACCATTATGAAAAAGATACAATGCACTTAAATTTCTGTAACTAGTTAGAAGTCAAAATGCTCCATACATTACCTATATCCCCTCCCCCAAAGTTCCCTAAAAACCGACTAAGAAATCTCCAGTATTTGATTGCTCTAGTTGATATTTAGAACAAAGTTGACAACTTAAAGCTTTATAATAGTTTGTTTGTTTGTTTTAATATAAACAATTGTTGGAATCAATCAATGTCCATTTCAGGAAGCTTCTTGTCTGCATCTGAAGGCACAGCTGGGTCTGTACCCTGCTCAGCAGCCTGGGAGCCTGGGCTGTCTCCTTGTCCATCCACTGGTCCATTCTGCTCTGCATTTTTTTGCTCCTCTTTTGGAGGCTCCACTTTGGGTTTGGGCTTTGAAATTATAGGGCTACAGAAACTGGTCAGCTCCTAGGGCGGTAGGAAAAGTTGTGGTTTCTTATAAAAATAACAAATTTTTATAAAACACACCAAACCCAAATCTAGTCTCGTCCACCTAGTCCCCAAGCCAAAAGAGAAGATGAAATAATGAAACTCCCTCCTCCATGTACTTCCATGACTACTAATAATAAATAACAAGGCGGATGAGAAAGATTTAAATATCTAAAGCCACAAATTACCTTAATTTTAGCTTCAATCTCTTTTGCTTTGACAACTGGATCCATGGTCAGACTCTGCTTGTTCTGCAGATTCAGCTTGTTATTCATCCAGTCCATGGCCTCATTCATGCTCTTCTCCACCTTCCCCATGTCAGCAGCATCCAAATGCTCATACTGGTCCTCCTGCAACCGGCAGTAAACCAGACAGATGTAAAAGGAGGGTACTCTTCCTCCCAAAAACCGTCTATCCTGTGGGTATTCCGAAAAGTTACATCTTTCCAAAAACAAAGTACAGTTAGTGTCACAACCTCAATCTTCAATTTCTTTAAAATTCATGAAAGGAAACAACCCCAATTTTTATGACACTCAGGAAACAGACTTAAAGGCCAAAACATACATAAGGTGGCCATTAAAAAGCTTCAACAGTATAAAGAGTGCCATACTTAAAATTTTAACAAGATAATTTTATAATGTAAGAAATTACATGTTAAAATATCTAATAGCCTCGATTTAAGAATGATAGTTAGGAACCTAAATAATAACAACTACAGCTTTTTAAAGCAGTCTCAAAAACAAAACGTTTTTTGTAGAAAAGAGACAAGCTCTTCCACTGACAATATTTAGAGAGCCTGGTTATTACTTAAGGAAAGTAAAATTTAAAGAGCTAACATGGGAACTCCCTGGTGATGCAGGGAGTCTCAGCACTATAAAGCTGTCTGCAGCCACTGCAGTACGAGTTTGATCCCCAGTCAGGGAGGTGACCCACATGGCACATGTGGGTCCCCTGTCTCGAGAACTCGCTGCTATTTTCGTCAATCCACCTGTTCCGCTCCCCATTCTGTCTTGGGTGAATCAACTCACCCCCCTCACCTCTGTCCTGTGTCCCAGTTTTTGTATGTATAAATAACTAAATCATTAAAAAAGAGCTAAGATGTTGAACATAAGCTGATACACCACTTACTTAACAAGGTGTACTATAGGACTGAATGAAGTAACATACATACAGGGCATAAATCATGCAGTAATTAAAAATTTTGCCAATTTTTTATGGTTGAACCAATCCTACACCAGCATAACCAAATTAAACGCTGGGAAACACCAGGATAGCAAACTGGCTCCTTGCTGTTTCCAGTTTTGGCACTGTGCCCATTGAAATCAACTTTTGATCTAATAAATTCAAAAAAAAATTTTTAAGATAGAGCAGATTAGGTGGAAAACATTTTACAACAAGAATAAGAAAATGTATAATACTGCTCAATTCCAAAGTCCATCTACTAAAGAGAAGTGGCAAAGCCAGGGTTCCTAATAAGAGTCTATAAAACACCATACATACACTACACTAACGCCCCCCCAAAAAAAATAGAAAACATTTTAAAATGCAAATAATATACAAATACTAAGCAAGATAAAAACTTTAAATACTTCAAAATGTAACTCTACCAATGTAAGAGCAGAGGAGAAGGAGGGGTGGGGAGAGAAGATACCTTGTTTTTGAAAGCGGTGATTACTTTCATATACTGCTGGATTTGTTTCCCTAGTTCTTCAAATAATTTTGGTCTTTCTTCAGATTCCTGAAATCGTATCTTAATAGGTTGACCTAGATTCTTCATAGAACAAACACAAACCATTCATGTGACAGCTTCAACTTACCAGAGTAAAACAAAAAAAGTGACACATGAAACTGGAACCTGAGAACTGCTGATGTTAATGCTGATATTAAGGAATATTTTTATCAACAGAGGTGATAATGGGCAGTTTTAAGGTTACATTTTCTTCTAAATATATGTCAGAGTATTTTTGGATGAAATAGAACATGAAGGACTTGCCTCAAGTAACTGGGAGGGGAGGAGCAGACAGAACAATATTGGCCATAAGCTGACAACAGGTAAAACTATTACTCTACTTTCGTATCTGGTATCTCCCATAATAAAAAGTGAAGCAAAAAACTCAGTGGCAAGGATCTCTACTGGAGACTCTTGCTACTCTTACCAAAAAAGGAATAAATTGTAGGCACTGTCCTTCAACAAATGCATTCCACATGTCCCTCACAACAAAAGTCCTCAATTTAGGATGATCCTTTGCACATACAACCCTAAGGCTTAGTGGATTATATGACCTAGCGACTGAGAATCAAAACTAAACACACAACACAGCAGCTGGCCTCCGGACAGGGACACGGTGTGCTAGTCTATCACGGGTGTGCCAGTTTATCTCTTGACACACTAATACAACCAAGTCCAATTTAATGAAACATTTTAAGTTTAAATTCAGCTTTCAGAAAAAGTATTATGTTGCTATGAGGTTCTGAAACATAATGAAACATATGTTTAAGAGTATAGTTGTTGAATCACTTTCAACCTGCCTTCATTACGTCCTATGCAAATTCCTGCTCATTCTGAAATACTGTCCTTGGAAACCATACCATGGGTTCAGGACACTTCTGCTTTCAAGAGTGACTTACTTTTAATTCAGCCAATTTATCAACATAAACTTGCTTTGGTTCATCCTCTCCATCTTCATATAACCAATTTTCAGTATCTTCAAGTTTCAAGGTAAAACTGTTACGGTCCTAAAGAGGAAGAAAATATTTATTTAGATCAATCAAAAATCAGCTAATTCACCAGTGGAATCACAAGTACAGGCTACAATTACTAGGATTAGCTTTAATATATGGAGGCGGGTGG
The DNA here is from genome assembly GCF_000260355.1 of Condylura cristata. Taxonomy (NCBI): domain Eukaryota; kingdom Metazoa; phylum Chordata; class Mammalia; order Eulipotyphla; family Talpidae; genus Condylura; species Condylura cristata. The sequence goes on along the minus strand of NW_004567122.1, from coordinate 24,315,285 downwards.
AAAGTGTGTGAGGAAACAGCAATAGAAAAATGTTTTGCTTACTAAGTAAGGGGATTTTAATGTATTATTATCTCCACCATAGGGGCTACTTGGGTATGTCTGCAAATTTCAAACTTAAAAACTGAATTTAAAAGTGAGTAAGGAGGCCCTCCCTGGTGGCGCAGCGGGTTAAAGCACAGCACTGAGAATCTGAAGCCACTTCCGTATGAGTTCGATTCCCGCCTGCCGCCTGCCCCGGAGGAGACCACATGGCGAGCCAGACCTCTCCTGACCCGCCCGCTGCTCCCCTCAGCAGTGTACTTCATCGATCTGCCTGTTCTGCTCCCCACTCTGTCTCTGGTGAAGCCTCTCACCGCCCCTGAGCCTCTGGCCTGTACCCCAGTTCTGTATGAATAAATAAATAAATATAAAAAAAAAAAAAAAAAAAGTGAGTAAGGAGCCCTCCCTGATGGTGCTTTGGGTTAAAGCACAACACATGAACCTATGACAGCCACTGCAGTGCCAGTTCGACCCCTCGCCAAGGAGGTGACCCACATTGCCCAGCAGAGCACTCCTGTCCCGCCCACTGCTCCCCTCAGCAGCGTATTTCAGGCAATCTGTCTGTCTGTTCCCCACTGTCTCTGGTGAGTCCTCTCACCCCTGCACCTCTGGCCTGTCCCAGTTCTGGATACATAAATAAAAAAACTGCTAAAAAAAAAAAAAAAAAGTGAGTGAGGGGGCATCCCTGATGGTACAAGGGGTTAAGTCTCAGCACTACCCACAGCCACTGTGGCTCAAGTTTCATGCTGGAGCTGAGCCACATGATGCAGCAGACCTCTCCTGTCTCATGCGCTGTTCCCCTCAGCAGTGTATTTCAGTCAATCTGCCTGCTCTGCTCCCCACTCTGTCTCTGGTGGATCCTCTCACCTCCCACACCTTTGGCCTAGACCCCAACTTTTGTATACATAAGTAAATGAAACAGATCTTTAAAAAAATAGAAAATAAAAATAATAAAATAAAATAAAAATAGAAAATAAAAGTGAGTTAAACATCAGGTAAGAGTTTTTTAAACATTTCTTTAAACTGATTTTTTAAAAAATTACCAGGTCAATGTTTTGAAAGTAATGCACATAACACAAAAAAAGGTGATGCAACAAAGACTAACTTTCAGAAAATATTCCACTAGAAATGAAAAACAAAGTAAAATCATGTAAAATTTTCTCCCAAAAGTACCTTTTTAAATATTTTACTGTAAGCCTACAGATGCAAACTTCCCTTCTAACCCATTGAAAGATGCTCCCTGAAAACACAAAATGGCCCATACTTACCTCTTCATTTACAAACTTCTCATATTCACCACTCAGCTTGTCTCTCATTTCATACACATACTCTTCTACTGCATTCTTAGCATCATTCCTCTCCTTCTCTAGTTTATCTTGCATGATCATCTTGCCCTGAGAACAGTATAAATTAATTATAAGAGTCTTTCTTTCCCAAATCCTATTAGCTCTACAAATTACCCAAATTAATCCTAAGGAAAAGATTTTGAGCGCTTTAAGAAACTATTAGTTCAATGTCAGAAGGTAGGATATACTCTGCTGTATTATTACCAGAGCATACCAAGGAAAAATCAAACTTATTAATATAAATATTCAAGGTCCTATAAAAATTATTCTAAGATCCAGTGCATACATAAGAAACTTCACAAAGTCATGTGTCCTGGAGTCACAAACCTTATACAGAACTAGAACAATTGTTACACATTGACTAGTCACAGACAATGAGCTTAATAAATTGTGCTACTATTAATGCCATGTGATTTTTGCCTACCAATCACCTTTCACAGTCTATCACCTCAAATATCCCAATACCTAGCGAACATATTCATACCTAAAAATAATTTGTACCTCCCCTAAAAACTTAATGTCAAGCTCTCATAACAGAGCTTCTAACAAATATCACCATAATCTTAAGATCTATTACATTTGCCTTTAGAACACCCACAAATCTAAGATTATTTTCTCAAACGCCAACTAAAATGTATTAAAAATGCTAGACACAGAGTTTAATTACTAATGTAGAATTGTTAACCTATTGTTCAAACTAACATGAAATAACAACCTCATTTTCAATGTACAAGTTGAGCATCTCTCTGTCTATCTGCCATAACAGCTGATTCTCAATCGGCAGATCTACAGTACTGGTCTTCACTTTTGCCTTCTTGGCTTGAGGTGGTTGGTCCATCTTTTTGTCTTTTGATCCAGCTTGAGAAGTCTAAAATAATAACAGAAATCATTAAAAATAAACACACAAAATTATCCCAAATTTCCAAATGTGTCACACTTTGCTTTTTCAATGACTTAGCATTCTGATGAATGAAAAAACCTAGGATTATTTTTAAAATATCTGTACAGTTAAAAGCAAAAATATTATGTGAATAGTCAAATCCGCAAAAAGAAAGGAAGGGTGGTACCAGGGAATTGTTGTTTAGTGGGTCTAGTGTTTCAGTACTGGAGATTGGTTATGTCAATACTGAACCATATGTGTTGTGTGTATGTGTGTTTTAAAAGAAAAATCAGCCATGATCCACAATCAAACATGTAATCACCATTAAGTTTCTCATTTTCCCCCTTCTTTTCTAAATACAAACATATTTATCAGTTTAAAGAAAAATTAGTATGAAATATTATCCATGTGGACATTGACATTCTTGGTGACACAAGGGTTAGAGCGCAGCACTATGAAGCTCTCCAGAGCCACTGCAGCAAGTTCAATCCAGGGCCAGGGAGCTGACCCACATGGCCCAGCGGACCTCTCCTGTCTTGCCCACTGCTTCCCTCAGCAGTGTATTTCTGCTGATCTGCCTATTCTGCTCTCTACTCTGTTTCTGGTGAATTCTCTCCACCCATCCCCCATACCTCTGGCTTATACCCCAGATGTTTTTTTAAAAAAAAAAGGACTAAAAAAGTTTAAACACAAAAACTTGAGTTGGGGGCCCTCCCTGGTGGTGCAACCAGTTAAAGTTTAACAATATGAGACTATCCACAACCACTGCATAAGTTCCATCCCCAGCCCGGGAGGTGACCCACATGGCACGGCAGACCTCTCCTGCCTCACTTGCTGCTCCTCTCAGCAGTATTTTTCAGTACATCTCCCTATTCTGCTCCCCACTCTGTCTCTGGTGAGTACTCTCACCCCCACATCTCAAGGCCTGTACTCCAGTTCTTATAAGTCAATGTATCTTTTAAAAAAAAAAAAACAAAAAAACTTGAGTTAGAATTAAAAAGCAGATTGTAAAGGATTCAAAAATGTTATGTATTCACCAAGATAACTATTTGAGATAAATATAACACATTATTTACGAAATATATGTAAATACATGGTAGCTTAAAACAGTATCTGTTAACAAAAACCAAGCTTCACAGAGCTGACATAATTTGAAGAATTATGTGTCATTCTTTGTAACAGTAATAATGGGCATTAGCAAGCATTCACTGCCACTGAAAATCCAGCATCCAATCACGAGCTTAGTGGAACTAGGGTTTCTGAATGCTCTTATACCCACACATAACCAGCTAGAATAGAGCTCAAAAACTACCTTGCCAAACATACCTTCCAAATACTCTGTAAATGAACCTTGTTAAGATCTTGTTCAAATAAAGAATCCTGAATACCTTAACCTTCCAAGTCACAGTCAAAACCAAGTATGTGAGAGGCTGTTGTTCATACTCTAAAACCCAACACGTACCTCCATTTCTTCAGACTCGGCCTTGTTCTCTGCCGGCATCTGCTGCTGCTGCTCTTCAACATGTGGCTCCTCCTGGTCCACTTGCATCTTCTGAAAAACAGTCACATCAAATGCCTACAACTAGGAAATACTAGTCAAAGACTAAGCAGCCTTACACTGGTAAAAATCATATGGGATGTGTGTAATTCCTACTGAACACAAGTTATCGGAAGACCTACACTAAAATTCCAGCTGTGACAGACAGCTGTTTCACAGGTGGGATTTTTCCTGATGGATCTCAGCAACACTTAACCTGCTCTATCAACACAGAAAAATAGGAGTGACTATAGAATTACTTTGTATACCATAAAGTATTGTGCACTGTGGAAATGTCTGATACAATATAATCTGAAGACTGCATGAATTTCTTCACCACCACACCTCAAGATAAATTTCTCTCATCTTTACCTTCTTTAAAGCATTTTCCCTACTCTCAAAAGTATGCTATTGTATGCATAAAGGAAGACTTCGATTAAGTTAACAAAGGTGGACAATAATGATGAAAACGTTCTTGGTCAGTGGCTTTTGATACCTACTGCAGAACACAAAGACCTCAAAGGCTATTAAAGCTGCCTAGCCCTAACCCTGACCCAATTCAAAAAAAATCTCTAGGGATGAGACCCAAACATTTGTAATTTCATAAAAACTTGATTTTTATGCATAAAAGGACAAAACATAGGACATGTTTCCAACCAACCAGTGTAGAACGGTTCCATCTCTGTTAATTTCTATATAAAGACTTTCATGACATTTCGCCCACAGTTGGTAAGGGAGTGCATACAAACCAACTCTCAGCAGCTTTGATCAGTGTTTGTTCACTGTCACCAATCTCTGTAACATAATTTCTACACAAGTCACCACTGGGCCATCATAAATCAGTGTGAAATGCTTCCAAATGTCCAGTTACCTCTTCCTCCTTTGAATTCTGATCTGTTTCCATCGGTTCCTCATTCTCCTCAAATTTGTGCACTTCCACTAGGGATGCACTGGACACACTGAAAATGCCATGGACATTTACTCGAACCTTGACTTTCACTTTTGAACTGGAGCCATCAGACTGAGGAGTGACTTTCTGAACTGAAAACTGAGCTAGGAACATGAGAGACAAGAGGACATCTAATTCAAGAGGGTGAATTTTATTACAAATATATGCCCATCATGTTGCCAGGTTATGAGCATGTGCCGATGATATAACATGACACGTGAAGTAAGCAAGGGTATTCGCCAGACCTCTCCTTCCTCTTTCACCTAAAAGTCTTGTCCCAACTAAGCATTCAAACATCTCCCAAGCCCCCAAATATTTCATTTTCTCTCATCCCTTACTACAATTCATCTTTATATGCACTACCTAAAATAATGTACCTATGGGTCATATATTCCTCTACTGAAAGTATAAGAAGTTTCATTTATAAGAAATGATCATTTCTAGATATTATTATACCAGTGTTTTACTTGTGTTTTTGTTTTTAACATTTATTTATTTAGGCATACAAGAACTGGGGTACAGGTCAGAGGTAGGTGGGGTGAGAGATTTTGCCAGAGACAGTAGGGAACAGAACAGACTGACTGAAACACACCGCTGAGGGGAGTAGCAAGTGCGATAGAAGTCTGCAGTGCCATGTGGGTCACCTCCCTGGCCAGGGATCAAACTCATGCTGCAGTGGCTTTACAGTGCTGTGCTTTAAACACCTGCACCACCAGGAAGGGCCCTATTCATGTTTTTTAATTTGCAAAACTCAGAAAATTAATCACTCTTCTTCCAGTTTTAAAATGGGGAAAGCAGTCTCTAAATGCCATTCAGGATATTCCTAATATTACACTCACATATCCTAGGTTTGTAATTACCTTATAACTCTAGTTGCTCTCTCGTAACTTAACCACTATTTCCAAATCATCAGCATTTCTCTACTAAGATTCTAATCAGGGCCCTACCTGGTACTGCAAAGGGTTAAAGCACAGCACTGCAAAGTTAGTCGCAGGTACTTCAGCACGAGTTCAGTCCCCTGCCAGGGAGGTGACCCACATGGTGCAGCAGACCTCGCCTATCTCATTCACTGCTCTCCTCAGCAGTATAGTTCAGTCAGTGTCTGGTGAATTCTCTCATCCCTCATACCTCCGGCCTGTACCCCAGTTCTGAGTGCATCAATAAATAAATCTTAAAAAAAAAAAAGATTCTAATCAACCACAATTTCCTAATGATTTTCCATGTACATCCTATGTTAGGATGTGAGAATTCAACTCCCTACAGTTTCTAATACTACGTTATGCAAAAAACATATCCACAATGAGCATTAACTGAGAATTACTCCCATAGGCCAGAAGACCCAGTTAAATAATGACTGTCCTACTGGTTCAAAGCCTGGTAATTAGAATGGAACAGCTTTTTCTTATAACCTAAAATACCCTAATTTCAGGATACCACACTTGCTCCGTTAGATCATTTCTCCCAATTACACATTAAAAAAATTTTTTTTCAGGCCCTCCCTGGTGGCGCAG
>NW_004567122.1:24300900-24308532 GCF_000260355.1 Condylura cristata | reverse complement strand
AAAAAAAAAAAAAAAAAAAGAACACATTTTTGCAAGTCCCAACTCTACTTACCTATCGCAGGATCTGGATAGGGCAAATCCTGAGGAGAGCTATAATAGGCCTCAAGAGTGAAAGGTTCCTTTCTATAAAATGTGAGTACTTTAGAGAAAGGTGTACTGTGGTTTTTTGAAAAGACTTCACAGTCACTGAATGAAAAAAAGACAAAAGTACACAATTTCAGGAAGGCCATAACAATTCACTTATTCCCATATATTCTAGGTTTGCAATGATTGCATAGCCCTAGTTACTCTTCTCTACTGCCATTTCCAAATTATACAAGTTTCCCAAAAAAATTGTAAGTATGTGTATCAGTTAAAGTAAAAAGTAATGTATTTAAACAGGCAAATAAAGGCATCAATTACTTTGGTAGAATCAAGTACAAGAAACTACATAAAAACACTAATTTACTGAAGACTAAGTTAGTTAAAGTTAAGTATTTACTGCTTCATATACACTAACAAAATATTACAAATCTGTACCCATGAATGTTGACAGGAGGCAGTGTTTTACTTAGACTAAAATTTGAGTATAAAAATGAAACAATAAATGTCATTACCTTGACCCTTCTTCAGCTGGAGAATTCCATCTCAGAGATATTGGATATGGTACTACATCAGTGATAGAAAACTCTCTGACTTTGAAAGCAGGCGATAAAATTGCACACTAGAATAACAATTATATAAAATTCCACTGGATAATGTTAAACATTATGAACTGATACCATAAAACCTATATGTACTAATTTCAGCTGGCTATCATCAATGGCTTTTAAACATTTACATTAATTTAATGGTGTTTAAATACGGTTTTACAAATTTGTCAAATTACAAATATAATCCAGAACTAATTTTTCCATTAATCCCAACCTTCATAAACTAAAGTATAATGTACTTCACATAAAGACAACAGAAAACATGCCAAATTCTAGTAACATTTCAGGCTTAGCTGAAATTTATTTCTAATAAATTCATTCTATTACATGTTATAAAGTACAAATTTATTTATGAATGCCACCTCTGATATAATTTTAAAACAAAATTTAAAAAATTTTACACCCTCTGGTCACCTTAAACTAATCTCTGGTTATTAGTTGGATACATGAAATCACTACTGCCTTATTACTCTGACCCTCATACGGTTAACTATGAAAGAAAGGAGACTGACCTGCAATGCACAACCTCGTGTAACAGCTTCATCAGCATTTAGTGTTGTGCTAAGTTCTTTACCAAAAAATTTGCTGATCTTCTCTTTGACTGCAGGGATTCGTGTTGCACCACCAACTATCTCCACTGCATAAATATCTTCTTTCTTTAGCTCTATTTTAAAGCAATTAGACATTTAGATTTAAACAATCTTTGGATTAGTATTTTACAGTGAAATAAAAGAGCAACATCTGACCACAAAAACTCACAGATGTGTAACAAAACCCCACCCTTGCCTTTATTCCTTCAAAAAGACACGTGTGCACAGGTATGTGGCAGCTGAAAACTACTATTTATGTTTTCATGCTGAAGATACTGGGGGCAGGGTGTTGTACACAACATTGGGATTTAGGAGCGAACCAGGACTATTCACTGTAGTACAGTATGCAGGTCCTGCAATCTCAAACAGTCACAACACAGAGAACTGTTGAAATATCAATAGATAAGCTGGCCTTGAGGAAAGTAAGTCTCAAAAGACTGGGTTACCCCTGACATGGCATGAATGAAGAACAGCTAGAGATGTACATCTAGTTGCTCCAGCAATCTATGCAGAAAATTACAACAGATGTACAGTGTCCTCCTATCGTAAAGAAAGCAAAGTCAAGGCTATGCTGTCACTCATAAAATAGCTCAATACCACCTGATTTCCCCAGTCACATAGTAAGCACTAAGTAGCGACAATTGTTGAGGTCAAAATGTGTTGTCCCATGTAGAAAGAACATGCCCCCATTTGCCATAATCACTGATTATGAGTTGAGCCAACGTCAAGCTGACTTTCTATCTCAATGTTCTAAAATAGTTAACAACCAATATAACAGTAAAGTCTAGGTAAATTTCTGCCCAAGATTTTGGGAGAAATTAGCAATATATGCCAAAATCAAACATTCACCTTTTGGCCCAAGATAAAGTGCATTATTTAAGAATGTGGTGATCCTATCCTTAGTTTGCTTTATTTCTCATTCAGCAAACAAAAGATTCATTGACAGAAAAAACGATCAGAGAGCAGCAGTGCAAAAGATGCTTATCATCATGAAATTTCTGAGACATCAAAATCCATCTGAGTCTGAACTAGGTTTCCTAGGACACTTGTGTCCAATATGATGAGTAGGGGGACTGCTCCAGGGAGAAGATACAGAACAAAGGCTTAATATAAGCACTAAAGACGTTCATGAAGTCCTATTTGCAAAACTGAAAAAATAACCAACTACTTCAGATGCAAAAACAATTCAACCTCACAAATACTTACTGGCTTGTTCCAAAACACTCCGAAGAGGCGGCTCCACTCTAAATAAGAGATCATCACACATTTCCAGAAATTTGCCTCTGTTTAAAGAACATAACAGGTTAAACACATTCTATGCTTATAAGGAATAATGTCCATAATAAAAATAATAACCAGCATTAGCAAGGAGGTAGAAAAAAATGGACCCCTTACACATTTCTCATGTGAATGTATGATAGTGTACCCACTTTGGAAAAGTGTGCAATTCCTCTAAATGTTAAATAGACTTAACATATAACCCAGTAATTCCACTCTAGAGAAATGAAAATAAGATCACACAAAACTCTACTAATTTTCCTAGAAGCATTATTGATGCAGCCAACAAAAACTGCTAAAAGCCCTAAAGTCCATCAAAAGTATTCAGCAATAAAAAGGAATAAATTACAATAAAGGACCAAAAGGTATTAGACAAATAAATCAATTTCTCAAAATCCTAGGTAAGGAGCCTCTTGTGATGGCACAAAAGGTCAAAAAAGCACAGCACTATGAAACCACTCCCAGCCACTGCAGCATGAGGTCAGCCTCCAGCCAGGGAGGTGCAGAACAATCCTGGTGCAGAACAATCCTGACCTGCCCACTGCTCCCCTCCTGTATTTCCATCAGTCCACTTGTTCTGTTTTCCACCCTGATGACTCTGGTGAATCTTCTCACCCCACCCCCACCTCTGGCCTGTACCCCAGTTCTTGTATACATAAATAAATAACTCTTTAAAATAAAAACATGTAGGTGAAAGAAGCCAATCAAAAAAGGACATGTATAGCATGACTCCATTTCTAGGAAATGTTCAAAGAGAAAAGACCAGTGGCTACGAAGGGCTTTAATAAAGGAGGAAAAAGAGATGATACAAGAAGACTGTAGATACAAGAAAACTGTAACGAGTACCTTTTCTTCTTTTCTTTTTAGTTACTATGTTTTCGAGTACCTTTTCTTCTTTTCTTTTTAGTTACTATGTTTTATTTTTTAGATCACTTTTAAGCTCAAGGGAAATAATAGCAAAGTTTGAAGAATTCTCATACACCCTTCACTCACCATTCTGTTCCCCAAAGCTAATACATACATATTAGGTTTCTATGTTTTAATAAACATCTGATATAAGTATCTACCAATCCAGTTCCATAAGGAATAGTTTCACTGCCCTGAAGTCTCTGCATCCCTTCATCCCTACCTCCCCTGATTCCTTGCAAAAAAATGGTCAATCTTTTTACTAATAGTTTTGCCTTTCCCAGAATGTGATACTGTTGGAATCATACAGTATGAAGTCTTTTCAGAATACTTGTTTTACCTAGAAATGAGTCCCTCCATTACTTTTCCTAGCTAATAGCTCATTTGCAGTTTCTTTATGCGATAATGAAAATACTGTAGAAGTAGGATGTGGTGATTACAACTATCAACATTGGTGAGGATGTACTATAATTATTTTAGCAGGCATTTACAATGAATTTTATTCCTGAAAACAAAAATTAGAAAAGAGCCTGTGTACATCAACAGAAAAGAGTAAACCAACAATGGCATACACTTCTCAACAACAGAGGAGAAACAATGACATATGCAAGAACTAAATAAATCTTTTAAAGTTTTATTACAGCAAAAAAATAAAAATAAAAACCAGACCACATCATTCCACTTATAAAATGTTCTAGAATGGTAGAACAGTCTGATTCAACCTACAATTCTCAAAAATGAAGGAAAAAATAATTACAATTGTGGCTGCCTCTATGGATAGAGGTCAAAGGCAACTTTTCTGTGGTGACAGTCTATTTCATGAAAAGATACTACTTACAAAGATATATGCATGTCAAAACTCAGCAAATGGACATTTAAAACAAAATGAATACTTTACAAGTATTTAAAAATATCGAAAGGGAGGAAATACTATATAATGTTTAAGACTGGTTAATATGCAATCAGTACTCTGGGAGTCATGTAAGGTGAGATGTCTGCCATTTACTTTGAGATGCATCAAAAATTAAAAACTTAAATAGATAGGATGGATAGATGATAAAACAAGTAGAGTAACTGGCATCAGTAGAACTGGAGTGGCAAAGCAAGGGCATTCACTGTAAAATCCTTTTAGTTCTATAAAGGACTGATCACAAAAGATATACAAAGAAATGATGAAACTCAACAATAAGTAAACAACTCCATCAAAAAATAGGCAGAAGAGCTAAAAAGAAACTTCTCCAAAGAGGAAATGCAGATGGCCAACAAGCATATGAGAAAATGTTCAACATCTCTCGTAAGGGAGATGCAAATTAAAACCATAATGAGATACCACCTCCCCCCAGTGAGAATGGCACATCTTCAAATAACTAGCAGCAACAAATGTTGGCGAGGATGTGGAGAAAAAGGAACTCTCCTGCATTGCTGGGGGGAATGCAAACTAGTACAACCACTATGGAAAACTGGAGGTTCCTCAAACTGCTAAACATGGAGCTTCCCTATGACCCAGCAATCCCACTCCTAGGTATCTACCCAAAAAGACACAAAAACACTGAATCAAAAAGACACCTGCACCCCCCTCCCATGTTTATTGCTGCTTTATTTACAATTGGAAAACATGGAAACAACCCAAAGGCCCAAAAGTAGGTGACTGGGTTAAAGAGATGTGATCCATATACACGATGGAATATTACTCAGCAACCAAAAAAAAAAAATAAACACATGCCATTTGCAGCAACATGGATTGAGCTGGAAAAGATCATGCTTAGAGAAGTAAGCCAGAAAGAAAAGGAAAAATACCAGATGGCTTCATTCATAGCAAGAATATAAAGGACCAGGGGAGAAAATAATAATAATTATGAACAACTATATACCAGAGACATTTTATGAGGGTAGAATGGGAACAAAAACGTTAGCGAGAGGGAAGTGCACTGGACTATGGACAATCACACAGGTGATTTGGTGATGGGAAACCCACGGGGATTACAACTGAGATAGGAAAATGCACAAAATGATGTAAAAATAAACTAATATATTATTTTAAAAAATAAAAATCCTTTTAGTTCTGCTGTGTTCATATTGAGAAGCACATCCAGTTGCTCCAGTACAGAGGACTCTACAAAGATAGCAGAAGCTATGTTTCTTTTTTTTTTTGATTTTTTGAAATACAATTCACATACCATAGATTTCAGTAATTTAAAGTATATCATTCAATGGCTTTTGTATATTCAAGCTGTGCAACCAACACCCCAATGATTTTAAAAACATTTTCATCACCCTATACAGTTATTTCCCAAATTTCCTAATTTACTCTCCAGCTAGGCCTAGATAACCACTCATTCTAGGTATTTCATAAAAGTAGGATTACACAATATGCAGTCTTTTCTGAATGGCATATTCCATCTTGTATTACACAATATGTAGTTCTTACTGGTTTATTTCATCTTGCATAAAGTTTTCAAGTTTATGTGTTAAGTTGTCCCTATTACAACATGTATTGGCAACAACACTTTTACAACTGCCAAATAAGATCCCACTATATGGACACACCACATTTTGTTTATCCATTTTACCCATTGATGGACATTCAGATTGCCTCCATTTGGGGGCTAATACAAATGGACAGAGACTAACCACCAACAGTAATAATCCCTCCATGACATCAGACTTTGTGCCAAAAGAAACAAGGTATAAAATTAACCTGAAACTCCAGAATTAACAAGAACTCCACAGGTCAATTTGAAAAAAGTACCTGAAATCAGGGGAGTTAGGCACATTCCAAAACAAGAGACTATAAAAAGCCCCTAAAACAGTATACAATGACCATGGTAACTAGAGTTCGATAAACTCTCTACAGTGACCAAGTTAAAGAAAAGGCCACAGTGTGGAAAAGCTGCTGCTAAGGAAACCCAAACTGAGGTTTTATCTACAATAGCAGACAAAGATATGAGGGTGGGAAGAAGACTTAACGCCATTTTTAAAAATGTTTCATAAAAACAAAAGAGGCATGCTGGAGCAACAAAATTAGAAAAACTCTAAAGTCACACTTCTTTTCTATAAGGTTAGGAATGCTTATTTTATATAAAATGAGTAAAATAGGCAAATACATACACATAAAATAGACTGCTTAACCCTCTAGGGGTCAGGGAGCTAAAGGCAATGGAGACTGCAGATACGGAGATTTTGTTTTTGAGGTAATAAAAATAATCTAAAATTAGATCATGGTCATGGGTTGTACAACTGTATAAACACAGTAAAAACCACTAGTTATATACTTTAAAATGACGTTATGAATTATATCTCAATGAAGTACAGGAAATCAAAAAGCAACAAATCAGAACTAGACTACTCAAAGAATTAGAAATAAATAAAACTATAAAGTACATAGCATAAATAAACCCAACAACAAATAGTAGCATGAAGGAATTAAGGAGACAGAGAATGGCAACTAAGAACCAACATACTTATATAGGAGGCCTCAAAGAAGAAAACAAAATCATAAAAACAGAATACTAAACAATGTAATAAATCCAGCAATGTAAAACTTACTGGAAAGTGTAAAAGTTGTAAGGCTATAAATTGGAAAAGGCTCACTGCATACCTGCGAAGAATTGAGTCAAACCAATGAACATTAAAACATATATAGTAACAGTATTACTAGAAAATAAATTGGGGCATCCATCAAAAAGAACAAGTAATGAGTAACAACATATTGTCAATGCAATATGCCTAAACAAAATAAGGCTCTATGCCATTTAAGATATTCAATACAAGTCTGATGTTCTATCCAGCTGAGGTAACTTAAGAAAAAATGTGGGCAATTGTCATCAACAATCCAGAATTTAAAGAACACTGTTCACCTATACCACTCCTTAGGAGGTTATTAGAGAATATCCTTCTGAAACCCGAAATGATGCCGCCTCACCTGCTGCACCCCTCAGTTTATTTCAGTGTATCTGCCTGCTCTGCTCCCCAATCTGTCTGGTAAATCCTCTTCCCATACTTCTGGCCTGTACCCCAGAACTTTTATATGCAATAATAAATCTTTTTAAAAAGAAAATGAAAAATACCTAGAAGCAAAGATGGGTCAAACACTACACGACATACACTTCAGCGACATCTTTAAAGACAGAGGACCCAACGCCACAATAGTGAAGGCAAAGATAAAT
>NW_004567122.1:24270915-24300800 GCF_000260355.1 Condylura cristata | reverse complement strand
TCAAAAACAGAGGGTTAGGGAGGGAAGTGCATGGGATTATGGTGATGGCACACGGGTGACTTGGTGATGGGAAACCTGCGGGGATTACAATTGAGATGGGGAAAAAAATGTACAAAATGATGTAAAAATAAACTGTTGTAAAATAATTTAAAAAGAAAAAGAAAATGAAATGGGGCCCTCCTTAGTGGTGTAATGAGTTAAATGCAGCACAATAAAGAAATTTGCAGCCACTGCACCACGAGTTTGGTCCCCAGCCCACATGTTGCAGCAGACCTCTCCTGTCTCACCTACTGGTCCCCTCAGCAATGTATTTCAGTGGATCTGCCTGTTCTGCTCCCCACTCAGTCATGGTGAATCCTCTCACCCCCCCCCCCACATCTGTGGCCTGTACTCCAGTTCTTGTATGCATAAAATAAATGAATGAATGAAATGATATGTCAGTTTCACTGCAATTTTTGAAAGACTTTCATTAGAAGAAATAATATGGTTTCATAGTTAAAAAAAAAAAAGATGGCTTGTCAATACCAAGAACCATGATTATAAAATTAGTAAATGAGACAGTTATGAGCTCTTGATCTTGACAATGTTGATACAGTATCAATGTATTTCCTTTAAAAAAAAAAAAGGCTACACAGAGGTTAATTAACAGAGGTTAGTTTTTAAAGAGTATAAACTACTTACAAGTATTAGTTGGCTCTTATTATCAGCTAACATCCCACAATTTCCAAGACACATATCAGTACATCCTTATTCCTAGAACCCCTGGCATGTGCATGCACGCACGCGCGCGCGCACACACACACACACACACACACACACACACACACCTGTTCCTTAGTAAAAAAAATCTAATTACATGGAAGATTAGAAGCAAATTTTAATACCGTCTCCAATTTTTGAAGAAAGCTCAGGGAACACTTCCCAACGCAATTCATCAATCTTTCCTACTAAACCCTACCAAAAAAGTTCAAATCCTGAAAAGTATGTCATTATCATCACCCACTCAATCCAATCAGAAAACAAAAATATTCTGGATGTTTCTGATGATAATCTGAAATGTCAATTATCCACAAATCTTGTAGCACTGTACAAACAGAACCATTATAGTCGGTGATCCTTAATTACTCCAAATGTCAGTTTCTGAATTACTGTATCAAATTTACTAATTCTGCACTAAACACTTTACACAGATTTTATGAAAACTAGTAACTAATGGACAATGCACACACATGAAACATTAGTCCACACTACTAAATAACCACGCCCAACCTTCACATGAAAAGCAGGATCCTGAACGGTCCCCAATTTTTAACTGCAGAATTCCAGTTTTACAATACAAACATGATTTCAATAATTAGCTAGTTATAGCTAATACAAGTGGAATGGTAGGGGGGATCATAATTCATTGTATCATCAAAATATTAAGACAGTTACCTGTTCATAGTTCCAGATACATCAACATCATTCATAAAACACTCAATATTCATGGGAAGGTCCGAAGCATTTGCACTCATCAATTTCTTGAGTTTCTCACACTCCTGAGACAGCCGTAATAATGCACGGATTTTGGACTTTATATCTAGCTTGTATTTCTTTCCAAATTCTTCACAGAAGTGATTTACTAACACTTCATCAAATTTTCTGCCTCCCAATGTTGTGTCGAACGCAGTGGCCAAAACCTTAGCAGACAAAAAGATAATCCAAAAATTAACCAATTTTAAAATTTTATCATATTTCAGTGGCAAATTGTAATAAAAGGGGGTTGAAGCAAGACAATGTGCATGTGTCATTTAATCAGTGTTACCACCACTGAGCAAATAAAACTGTGATCTCCAATTTTCAGATAATGCTACAAGCCTAGGCAGATCAGATAATTTTCAGGTCACAGAGCTAACAAGTAGAAGAAAAATTCAAAATTTAGCTCCCTCCATTATATTAATCTGACTCCAAACAACAATTATACAGTGAAGGCCAAATACACTAATATGTCACTGACATACAGTTATAGGCTAATCATTATCACAAAAATGAATACCAAGATGCAGCTCCCCCAGCAGTGTGCTGAATTCAGTATTTCTATCTGTTCTGCTACCCATCTGTCTCTGGTGAATCCTCTGCCAGTTCTTATATGCAAAATTAAATAAATCTTAAAAAAAAAAAAAAAAACCCTTGTGCTTAAACAAGTGGTACATAAAATCATATAGCTAGAAAACTGATATAACTCACTATGGAAATGGCTTGTACCAGCAAATCAGCTCTGACTGTTAACCCCGTCTGGCCCTTTCTTGCCTGAACAGTGCTCAATTTCTCTGTGACAAAACAGCTTTCTCCAGAATTCTAAGATTTCCAGCAGTCTAAATTATTATTCCTAGATTACTTTCTTTAGACATCAAAGTTCTAGTCCTCCTATCCTTTCCTCAGAATACTCAATCCTCCAATGTAAAAGATGCCAAGAAACTACATGTTAAAGAATCCTATCAGAACAGTTGGTGTTAACATTTGAGGTCCTAAAGATTCAGTCAGGGAATTACTATGATGGCAGCAGCATCACAGGGACCATTACAAATGCCTCATCTGCATGGCCTCACTTGATGCAGCTAGTGCCTATCTAATGTTGGCATGTGCACTGTAATCAACTCTGGCTGTGGACCTTGGGTGCCAAGCTTAGTGCAATACCACCATCACAGGAGACTAGAGGACAATCTACCTATAAGCTAGAGCTGCCCCCAGCTGTCTAGCATCTGACACGACGCCTCCCTTTGTACCTACAGATTCTTCCTCTGTATACTTGCCTGTGTGCATGCACGTGTGTAGGTACGCACACAGAGACATACATGACTCTAGAGTAAGAGTGGATGCTGAGGCCTGGGCCCTGTCTGTTGGTTCCCACCAAGACAGGAGACCGTGCCTGTTTCTGGTTCTGTCCAGGTAGGGCAGGGGTGGCTTGAGAAACTGGGCAAGGCTCCTGAGATACAGGACCCAACTGACTAGCTAACACCAAACTGAAGCACATGTAATATAGATTTTGTATGTTTACAATGTTATATGGGATCCTCCCCTGAGTCACAGTTCCAGGAGGGGGAATTATAGGAAATTGGAACCAAACTGAGTGGATGGGAGTTCTAACTGCCCAGTCTTCTGGCAAAAAACATTCCTGGGATTAGAACTGCTGTTCCCAAGGAAAGCACTGTCTCCAACCACTCCTATGGGCCCTGTGGTATGATGCTGTCCCGTATTTCTATGCAAAGGAGCTTGCGCTTCCCCTCTGTTCTGTAAGACATGAATTTAAACCAATACAGACAAAAACATTACTCCTAAAAAAACTGCATAATTTCGCACTTTCAAAGCTTTTTCCACAAGGTCTATTTTCTTGCCACACACCATGCCAACACTTACTACAATTATTTTGGGCTTCTAAC
Source organism: Condylura cristata (assembly GCF_000260355.1). Classification (NCBI taxonomy): domain Eukaryota; kingdom Metazoa; phylum Chordata; class Mammalia; order Eulipotyphla; family Talpidae; genus Condylura; species Condylura cristata. Next base: position 24,297,381 of record NW_004567122.1, on the reverse strand, counting down.
TTCTACTCCACCCCTACATACCTAGTTTCTAGTTCAGATGACTCACAGAAAGTTTCCAATAGTGAACAAAATTCTTTAGCCAATTATTTAATTGTCTCTCATAAACTTCTAATTACCATATACTTGCAATAGTCTTCTGGAAAAAATACATACCTTTAGTTTTCCTCTATTAAACGCACACACAGAAACTTGATAAGCAGAATGTCCCATGTCTACAAAAACTACATTTCTTGGTTTCTCTTCTAAGGCAGGAAGATCTTGCTTATAGATTCCGTATGCCAGAGCAACTACATTTAGGGAGAAAAAAAGAATTCTAACATGGCTATTATCATTTAAATAGTAAACTTCAAGCTCACTTAGCAGTGAAAAACAATTTTGTGTATAGTGAATGGAGCTGTATGTGTTCTGAATTCCTGAGAAAATCAAATTCTTTATAAGCTTTGCATAATTTATTCATGGAGCACATTAACTCCCAAGAGTTAAATGCTGACATTCAGTTAGGTTGCCTGAACACTACCAATTTCCAATTGCAATGAGTGTGGCAATTTTTTCCAAAACACTTGCCCAACTGTACGTTATTTGTTTCCTAAATTTCTTCCACCCTGTGCCATCTCAACATTACTATATATCCTATATTCCCTGGAATTTTCTTTTACAGCACATTTCTGACTCTACCAGTCCACAAGTCAGACAAAAAGCAGTTCCCCAGGCCCTCCCTGGTGGCACAACAGATAAAAGCACACACTATGAAGCTATCCATAGTCATTGCAGCATGAGTTTGATACCAGGCCAGAGAGCTAACCCACATAGCACTGCAGACCTCTTCCAACCTGCCCACTGCTCCCCTCAGCAATGTATTTCAATACATCTGCCTGTTCAGCTCACCACTCTGTATCTGGTGAAATCTCTCACCTCCCCAACCCGCCCTGGACCTCTGGTCTGTGCCCCAGTTCTTGTATGCATAAGTAAATAAATCATTAAAAAAAAAAATAGCAGTTCCCAACACAAAAGCCATTATGTGACTATGTAACATATTAACAATGATGAATTCTATGACACACAGATAAATGATCCAAGGGAAAAAAAATAAGAAACCTTAGAGTTTTCAGATTTCACAAACTTCAAGACTGAACAAGTCAAAAAAATTCTTTTAATGTCTCTCTCACCTGCAGTAGTTTCATTCATTAATCGGAGGCAATTGAGTCCAGCAATCTGTGTTGCATCCATAACTGACCGTCTTTCTGCATCAGTATAGAAACAAGGAACCTAAAAAAAGTATTTGGAAGTTTAGTGTTATTATAGAAATTCTTTACTTAACAGGCCAAACCACAGTAACTTAGAAATATCCCCAAATATCTACAAAAACATTCTGTATATTATAATAGAAGACTTTCAAGCTAGTAGAGAAAATTTAGGATAGTCAGTACTGTTGGAACAAATAGTCACACGGGGGGGTAAAAAAGTTGTATCCTACTACACACTTTATACCAAAATATATTTCAAATAAAAAAATCACAGAGTACCAAAATGAAGAGGAATCTTTAGTATCAATGTAGGAAAGAATTTTCTAAATATAGAAAGAATATAAGGAGCAAGGGATTAATATATTCAGCTAAAAAAAGTTCTGATGATCAACTGGGGGAAAATACTTGCAACTCACATCATAGAAGGGCAAAGAGGAAATTAATATATATGAAGAACAACAAATCAAAATGAAGACCATAAAAATCAATATGAGTGAAGTTTAGAACTCACAGAAAGATAAAGACAAAGGGCTCTAAAATCTTAAAATACTCAACTCCACCTATTCAGTAAAATATTAAAAACGCATACACTTTGAAACTATTACTCACTGTGCCAGTGAAAGAGTAAATTAGTATAAATTCTTTAAAGGGAAATTAAACAACAGTTGTTAAACTAACATACATGTTTGTATTCATAATTGCATTTCTAGGAACTCTGTAAATACTACAAACTTATCACATAAAAGCAAACTAGTATTAGTTCAAGTCTACTCAAAGTAGCATTCATTGCCAAAAAAAAAAAAAAAGGAAGCAAACCAGTTAGCCAACAAAAATAGACTGGTTTAACAGATAATGGAACATGCATAAATTGCAACTCTACAGCCATTAAAAAAAGTGAAGTATTTCTTCCTGTTATGGAATAAGTGCAAAATAAATGACCTAAAACTTGTCAGAAGAAAAATGAAATAAAGGATCTATACATACTTGAGTATACAGTACCTCTGAAAAGCTCTACAACAAATGGGTAAAACTGGCAATCTCTGAGAAGGAAAAACTACTTAGGGTGGTGAAGTTTCCTACACAACCCTTTATACAATTAACTGATTTTTTTAAACATAGCAGGGAGAGGGTTGTTTCTACTACTAAGATTCTTAAACAATTAACTTCATGGGCAACATGAATGGAGCTGGAAGGGATCCTACTTAGTGAAATAAGCCAGAAAGAAAAGAAAAAATACCAGATGGTTTCACTCATAGCAGGAGTATTATTTCTCAGGGGAGAAAATAATAATGAACAACTATATACCAGAGACATTTTACAGGGGCAGAATGGGGAATGGGAACAAATACAGTGGGGGAGGAAAGCGCACTGGACTATGGTGATGGCACACGGGTGATTTGGTGATGGGAAGCCCACAGGGATTACAACTGAGATAGAAAAAGGCACAAAATGATGGGAAAATAAATTATTATATTATTTTTTTAAGTATTTAGTATTTGAATAAAAATGACTTATACCATCAAAAAATAAATGAGTAAATACAGATAGACAGACAGTTTGGGCCTCCCTGGTGGTGCAGGAGTTAAAGGCTCAGCGCTATCAAGCTACTGCCAGCCATTACAACATGAGTTCTATCCTGGATCCCCAGTCAGGGAGGTGATCCTGTTTCTCTGGCTGTTCTCTCAGCAGTGTATTTCAGTAGATCTGCTGTTTCTGCTCCCTATGCTTTCTGGTGAATCTTCTCACTCCACCCCCCACACACAGATCTCTGGCCTACACCCCAGTCCTTGTATGCGTAAATAGATAAAATAAATCCTGTATAAATAGATAAAATGAATCTTTAAAAAAAGTTAAGGGCACGGGGAAGGGGAAATCTGAGCGACCACTAGAGATTTGGGAAAAGGCAAAAACTAATAAATATCATGACTGCAGTGCATATGAACTCTTTGACGAGAAAAACAGTATTTTTATTCTTTGCATCTCCAGAATGTAGGGGTCACATAGCCAACAATTCAGTTATTCCTGACATGTGAGATTTATTTTCTAGGTAGCCAGGACCAGGACAATGGATCTACCAGGTAACTATAAGGTAAATAACTAATAGTCCTTTGCTTTGCAATTAATGTACCAACATTAGTACAAAAGAGACCACAGAGCTAAAATGTCAGACAACTGCTGAAGAGTCATTAGCAAAAGCTAAAATATCCACCAAAAATTGAACATTCCAAAAGAACTTCAACACACAAAAGCTATAAATAAACAGGTTTCCATCCAAGTAAGAACAAAGAAAAGACAAGATTCTGCTCCCCATTCTGTCTCTGGTAAATCCTCTCACACTGCCCCTCCCCCCAATTCTGGCCTATACCCTAATTCTTATATCCATAAATAAATCTTTCTTTAAGCATTAGTACTCAACTAACTCAACAATTCACACATTAGCTGAGTTGCAACTAACAACTACTGGAGGCTAGGCATCATACTAGGTATAGGAAGGAATTCATGAAGCAAGCTTCTTTAACCGAATAACATAGGAGTCCTGACCAAAAACCAGGGAGCAGTATAAACTGTCCAATGAAGACCAGTTTGCTAAATTCTTAAAATAATCATTACAACAGGAATAAAAAAGCAAATTTATTGGCAACTAAGAGCTTCTGTTTCTTCACACAAGTTATTTGAAGGGATCAAACTCACCGAAACAACACAGTCTACAACAGGTTTCTTCAGAACACTTTCTGCAGTCTCCTTCAGTTTGGACAAAAGCATGGCGGTCACTTGCTCTGTAGTAAAATTGCGCTCTTCCTCCATGTATTTCACCTATATTTAAAACAACAAACAAAGATATAGAATTCTTATAGTTTTTAAATCCTAAATGCAGACATGAGCAAATAGCTCGCATCCTCAGTGGAACACTATCTCAAGAGACAAAGAGAGACATCTAATTTGGGTACCAAATATAACTTAACTTAAAAGTCACTTGTAACTTTTTAACAAGCTTGTCACACACAGTACTTGGAGATAAGGAACAGTATGTAAACAGTATGTGAGACCACCAGCACAACTTTAAACTATCTGGATCAAAGCAAACTGAAACAGCTTACCATGACTCACTTGGCGTCTTCAAAAAAGGGACTAAAGATGGAAACTATTTTACTATTTAACATACTCTATTTTTATTTTATTTTATTTCCTTTGTTGAGTTTACTATCATCTCCCCAATTGAGATGGTTTTTGTCACATTTCTTCAGTTATAGCCCCAACACCTAGGGCAGACCTGGCACAATAAATATGTACTGAATTCAAAAATAAATGATGAATCAAGTTTTGTAATATTCTGTCCTGGATAAAAGTCTGCAACTGACAAGATTCACAAATTTCAGACACTGACAGACTGTACAGAATAAGCCCCATCCCAATGCTCACATTCCCCAAGTACATTCCAGACCAGATAATATCCCTCTCAGGCACAGCTCTAACTCAGCTTGAACGCCGCCTTCTAACTTGCTCACTTCCCATTCCAACTACATTTTATTCTGATTTAGAATTTAAGTTACTCATTTTATTTCATGATAAAGATGAGAAAATATTCCTCCCTTTCAAGTTGCCCGGTCCTCCCTGCTATGTGTTTATTAATTCTTAGTCAATTCCTCTGCTTTGTGCATCTTCTCCCTAGTTGGTTTTTTCTTTGAGTTTTAATGCATGACTAAATCTGCACAGCAACTCTCCTGTTTCTTTTTTAACCCTAAATAATCCCCCATTCCTTCACCTTCTTTTCCTTTTCTCCTCCCTGCTATCCACATTTATCCCTTACTAGGACATACAAACTTCTGAGATTAATACCACAGATGAGCTGAGTAAACCCAGCAATCACTCTTCAGCTACCCTAATTCTTCACCTCTAAATCCAACTGAATTATCAGCTATAATGGCACAACTACCCACCTTTTCTCCACAATCCTCATCATGTGTTCAATTTTGATGCCTGTTCCCAAGAACTTCATTTCTCTAACTGTGGTAACTCAATCACTAAATCTTTCTCTAAACTAATTTGCCTGAAAAGCTCAAACAGTCTTCCGGACACCTCCAGATAGATACAAGGTAGTTATATCCACCGTACCCATCCACTTCACTGCATGCTTCACAAAGACTTTTAGCTATTCCAGAGATATCAAAGATTAGACTTCCTTTCTCCCAATTTTAAGTCTTTCCTTTCCAATCTAACTTCTACTATTGTCAAAATGATACCCACATAGCTGGCTAATAATATTGAAATGTTGATTTTTCTCACACTTCCAGTAGTCTTTCCTTAAAATCACACAAGACTGCTGCATCAGCACATAAAACAAGCAACAATGGAAGTGTTAACCTCAAACCTAACCTCAAGTCACCACCACCTATGCATTCAATTCACATTAACAGTGCCATTTATGTTTCCCAAACAAAATCTACATCAATCCTCAAAATGCCCAATGTTTTTTACTAGCAAAAGTTTCCCAATTATTTGTAAGCACTTTCAAAGTAGGATGGTACAGACATATGCTGACATGAAAAAAACAAAATGCTGCTTTTTAATCATAGGCTTATTTTGAGAACCTTACCTTTATACCTGTCAATCCAGTGGGCAACTGTACAATATCATATGCAAGGCTGGATTTTTCTGCTTCCACAAATGGATCAGAGAATGCTCGGCCATGGAATCTTTTAAATCCTTGGACTGTGTTCTTTGCATTGGAAATTACCTAAGAAAAATAATACCAGAGTTAAGGAATGAAAAAATTAAAACACACTACAGTAGAGAAAAAAATTCAACCGCCTCAGATTAAATTTGCATCATTTTAACCCCACAGTTAAGTTTCTTCTGAAGTAGTTTTCTTTAGCACTAAACTCAGTCAGAATTATGCTTACTTGCATCTGAAATGAGGGCAAGAGTTCTGAATAAGTTACACAGAGGCAGGGACTAGCTTGTTCTGCATCTTCATGAAAACAGACTATTCATTACCCTCATTATTTTCTTAAACTTCTAGTAAACATATATAAGAAATGAGTTTTTTTTTTTTAAATAGCTAGTCTGTCAATTCAGAAACTCTAGTGAAATACACAGACAAGAAAAAAAGACACTAGGCAAACAAGGATGAATGCAAGAAGGTATCAACAGAGTAGTATTTATAGCAAGAGCAGACTGGAAATAGTCTAATCAGTCAGTACCACGGAAACAGGTAAGTAAACTGATTTATCCATGTAGTGGGTGAGACTGTTCAGGATGTTGGAAACAGGAGGTGTATGGTATTAGTATGATCTTGCTTTTTTGGAGGGAAACAGAAAGATTTATATGCTTAAAAACAATACAAAGGTTAGATATTAAGAAACTAACAGTAATGGCAGCATGGGTAACTTGATATTTGTATTTTCTAATTTCTTAGAATAAACTATGTATTTTTAATGTTAGCAAATACATGGAAAAACTCTAAAAATAAATGTGTTTAGAATTTATAGGCTCCTCTTTCCAAATGCAAGAGTGAAGTATAACAAGCCTCTACAGGAAAAACTGCTGAGCTTCTCTGTCAGCTATGTCAAAATGTTCACACAAGAGTCCTTTGTGAAACAATGAGGCCTCCCAAGTAAGGCTGCCAAGAAGAAACTCAGGATCACAATAACTATATCAACCTAGAACCAGGCAGTCAGTTTGATACAGTAACTATTCACAATGAAAAAGTTTAGAATCAGAAAGAATTTATAGGAGTTTTAAAGGAAAGATTATTCACAGTAGTTTTGTACTTGTTATCTCTGCCCAAGAGATCTTGAACTTACTGAAAATGAGATTACAGAACACCCAAATTAGTAAAAATCAGTTAGCCAACCATTATTTTCAAGGCTTATAAATTTTAGACTCTGTTCCACCCAGAAAAAGACAGTTAACTATTCATTTGACATGGTGCTCTGGACTGAACCTTAGAAAGGTTAAATATATCAAGTCCTTCATTTTACACTCAGGATAAAAGAACTGATGAAGTCCTGATATTCTGGTCACTCAGAAACCAGCAAACATGCCAGGTTTTTGACTTGCAAATAAACTAGTGACCACTTTATGTGTGCTACATTCCTTTATGTACTTCATTCTTTAAGCACACTTTGTAGTAGCTACTTTCTCTCAAGTTAAAATAAGATCAAATTCAGACACACCACTGAAGAAATTCTAAAAGACAAAGTTCTTCCTAGAGCGCATTTCTCTCGTAAGGCAGGAAATTCTTTTCTTCCTCCTACTTTAATAATGACTGTATAAAGTGATTACCAAGATCAAATCTAGAGACAATATTGATTCTAAGTATAAGGCCAAAAGACAGACTTTAAGGAACATTGAAAATATCAAGGAACAAGTAAGTCTGTATGGTTTTCTTCAACTGAAAGGGTTAACAATTTTATTTCCCCATTTCACAATACAAATGAACACTGTCGTTTCTTCTTTTTATCTTACTTAGTCCCCTCCAAAACTATTCCCTCTCTGATAGGAAGGGGAGCAAGTCTTCTCTTGTCATGCTGTTAGAAAACTCTCAGGAGTCACAGCACCATGCTCTGTTTGTGAAGTAGAACAAGTAAAATAAAACTGATAGAAGTTCTTGCTCCTATCCAAGTCACTCCTGACCAGGTGGGCACATCATGGATAGAGCAAGAGGTCCCATCACTGGGGTGTCCAGGCATCAGTGCCATGTGGCCTCTCCTAAGTGGCCTCATTCCAGGAGCAGTTCCTACTAGGGTGCATCACTGGAATCATGGGTGGAATTCCCCATATGGGGTGCTGGCATCTTACCAGGGTACAGGACCCAGCAGACTGCAAGAAGATGGGTTCACTGCCCCCCCCCCCAGGAGGAGGAACAGAGACTGGAGGAAGAGGAATCTTCCCTTGTTGAAGTGCTGCAGTTGTTTTACCATGGAGCATGCTCTTCCATCCATTTCTGACAGGAGTCTTTTATATTCTGTTTCCTACCACTGCAGGGTGTCTTTCTCACAGATGGAGTCATGGATGAGGAATGTACCACAGTAGTCACAATAAAACTTGGGCATGTTGCTCTGCAGGTTGCTGGCCACCCCAGGGATTCGACCAGAAGAAGTGAATAATATCCTGCTTAAATATAGTATCTTGCTAGGTAAAATGTATCCTAGTAGTTTTGCATCAAATTAAATTATTTAAGTTATTTGTTTTTCACTCAAATGCATGATTAAGGGTAAGAACTCTCTCTCGGCTGTACACTTAAGAGTCTACCATAATCAGCACTCAAACAGTTGCTGAAAGGAAGAATAGACAAATCAGAGAAATAATCATTTTAAGAAAAAACAAAACACTACCTGGCTTTTAGCTGCTGCTCCAATTGAACGATTCTTAGGACCAAAAGAAATGCAAGCCCTAGAAGACAAAACAAGCATTTAAACATCAAATTTATTTTTTATTGAGGTAACATTGGTTTATAAGACTGTATCTGATTTGGAGGTACAGGTTCACACCTCCTCTGATGTAAGCTCTACCATAGTCTACTGAAACCCCTTGAACTTATTTTAAAATAAAACTTTTCATTTAAAGTCATCTACCTTTATTGCAACATTACATCCAAACCCATAGCAAGCAAGACTTCTGAGTCCTAGTTTAAAAAGTCATATATATTGGGCCCTCCCTGGTGGCCATCGGGTTAAAACACAGCACTATTGGCCCTCCCTGGTGGCGCGGCGGGTTAAAGCACAGCACTGAGAATCTAAAGATACTTCCGCATGAGTTCGATTCCCACCTGCCCCGGAGGTGACCACATGGCGTGGCAGACCTCTCCTGGCCTGCTCCCCTCAGCAGTGTACTTCGTTGATCTGCCTGTTCTTTTCCCCACTCTGTCTCTGGTGGGGCCTCTCACCGCCCCTGAGCCTCTGGCCTGTACCCCAGTTCTGTATGCACAAATAAATAAATCTTTAAAAAAAAAACAAAAAAAAAAAAACACAGCACTATGAAGCTATCCACAGCCACTGCAGCACAAGTTCAATGCCAGCCAGGGAGGTGACCCACATGGTGCCGCAGAGCACTCCTGACCCAACCAATGCTCCTCTCAAACAATGTATTTCAGTAGATCTGCCTGTTCTGCTCCCCTACTCTGTCTCTGGTGGATCCTCTCATCCCCTGCATCTCTAGCCTGTACCCATTTTTGTATGCATAAATAAGTAAATCTTTAAAAAAATAAAGAATAGGAGACTCTGGGCAGCAGCTCTCCCCACCCACCTTTGACTATGCAGGTGTTTTTTGTCACCAACCTTCTCCCTTTGTAAAGCAGCAGCAGAAGTTCTGCTTCCAAAACTGTTTACACCTCACTTTTAACCTGTATCTCTCAGGGACAGCTCTTACTGCCCACTTGTGTCTGTGCAAACATCCTTGAGTTTCTTTTCCTTTTTATAACAAACCTGCTGTTTTGAGTATTTTTTAAAAACAAGAATACTGTCTTGGTTCAAGTCTGACTACATTAAATAAGCAACTATCTGATTAGGATGATAGTAAATAAACTTGGAGATAAACTGGCAGAGCTGGGTCTCTCGGTGCCTTTGGGCCCTTTCCAAACAATAGCTAAAAGCTCCCATGACCCAATCTCCCGAGCACTGTGGGCAGCTGTGTCCTGTATTAGAACGGCACAACCTGGGATTTCATAAGATGTCTCTGCACCCTCAGCTCTGTGGACCAAAATTGTCACTGAGATTATCCCCTCAAAAATTATACACATTGGACCCCAGTGCCGAGCTTTATCCCCAGCCAGGGAACTGACCCACATGGGGCAGCAGACCTCTCCTGTCTCATCCACTGCTCCCCTCAGCAGTGTATTTCAGTTGATCCACTTGTTCTGCCTCCCCACACTATCTGGTGAATCCTCTTATCCCCCGCATCTCTGGTCTTCACCTCCATTCTTGTATGCATAAATAAAAATTATTCTTTAAAAAAAAACAGTATTTAAATTTAAAAACTCTAAAAACAGCCCCAAGTACCATTTAAATATCTCATTTATCACAGTCCATACGCCCTTCAGAAAACTGCTATCAATTTGTGCCAATGACTACCATTCAACTGTCATTTTAAAATCAAAGTAGCAAGAGTTTCAATTCCTCATTGGGAGATGAGTTTAAAGATGGCTAGTAAAGATGACTAAGTTTTAGAGACAATTTGAAAAGTTGAAGCAGAACTTTCACAGCACACTAGTCAGTACAATTTTTCTATGAAACTCAGACCAGGGCTTCCCTGGAGCTGTAACAGCTAATGTGACAGCAATCATCATGAGTCAGTCTCTGACATAGCCCTTCAACGTAAATTTAATCTTTATACTAGCTATGAGTTTGGTGCCGTAATATTCCTCAGTTTAGAGCAATGAGCAAACTGAATTTCAGAGTGGTTAAGCAAGAGAGAGGTGACACAACTAAAAAGGCAGAAAAAGTATCTGGACAGACCCACACTGATTTGAGAGGCTGAGCGCTCTTACTGCACATGTGCTCAAATCAATCAAATAGACAGCAAAGTAGAAACAGTTTAAGAATTCTCCCTTTACTACAAAAGGTGACTATTGAGAATGTTTTCTTAGAACATAAAAACTATGTAGACATAATACTGATGATTTCCTGTGATATGTCAACAGGAAAGTTGAAAATATAAATCCTTTCTATTCTCTGAGTTAGTAATCGAGATGAAAGTTTGAAAATAAGGCGGCAGGAAACAATGAACGATAAAATCTTATAACTTAATTGGGAATGAAGTCATCAGTGAGTTACACACTAGAAATTCAAATGTGGGAGTTTTTAGAGAGACACAGCTTTGTCAATCATTTGGCTTAGGCTAAAGGCCTACATGGAGTATGCAGAGTTAAGACTGCCTTTGGTGAACTAAAAGTTTACACAAGAAAGTTACTCCTTAATGGGAAGGAAATCCAGTAAGATTAAGCTATTAGGAACCAAGTTCAGTGCTTTCTATTGCAAGCACCTTCTAGAAAATTCTAACAGTATAAAGAAAATAAAAAGTATCTGTAGTTCCACATTCATCCACTCTATTGGTGGCCATTTAGGTAACTGCTCACATACAATCCAAAGTACTAATCCTAAAATAAGCAGAAGCTATAAACCCCATTCAGTTTGCTTACCCTCAACATATACTTTGTTGTCTTCCGTGGCTGAAGACAACAGGATTTGTTGTCAGGATTTTGACATGTAGCAAGCAAGACATTTAAAAGAAACATATGTACTTCTCTCTCTCCAGAACTTCCAAAATCTTGCCCAGTCTATTCAATCTCCACCTATATAAAAAACCCTCTATTTCAGTCAAGCAATTCAAGCTCCTTATGCCACAGCTTTAATCACTGAAAGTTCAAATAACAGGCTAGCTTCGCAGTGCTGTGCTTAACCCTTTGCACCACCAGGTAACAGGCAATGTGCTAACATTCCATACTGAGACTCCCAAATACATTTGAGAAAAGAACTATTTTATTGACACAAGTTTCTGAAGAACTGATTCAAGTCCAATTAGTATGCACAAAAATGTAATAAACAATGGAATTCAGGTTTCAAAAATCAGGACTATGAGACCATTCCCACACTGCACACCACTGGACTGCCTACCAAAAACACTACGTTTATTCCTACCTCTATACCATCCCTCAGACTGTCCCTATTCAAATCCTAATTAGTCAAGTCACACTCCAGCCTTTTCTCATTACTCCATCTCTCAGTGACATAATCTCATCTCTGAACTGCATATTTTACATCTGTACTTAATAATTTTGCCATAAATGTATGTTGAATCTCTACCTACTATTCCTGTATATTCCATTTCAATGCCGCTAAAAATAAGTACTCGACACTTGCTGCTTGATACTTCTGTCTATTTGCAAATCACAAGTTAACATTACAAGTTAATTCAAATCGATTTCTCTGCTCTAATTTCTAAATCCTTTTTAAGTCTTTTTAAGCTAGAGAATAGCTTAACCCTTTCTGTGTAAGACCAAATACTTGGGCACATCCTAGTGGGATGTGAACAGCAGCAATGGCAACAATACCCGAAAGTTAGGTTCATGTTTTTACATAGGTGTAGAAGTACTCTCAACACTAGGACACCTTCAACTCTAATTCATCTGCAACTCTAATTCACCTTCTTAAGAAAAGGAGCTTTGGCCCTCCCTGGTGGCGCAGGGGGTTAAAGCACAGTACGAAGAAGCTTAAGCCACTTTCGCATGAGTTCGATTCCTGCCTGCCCTGGAGGTGATCCACATGGCGAGGCAGACCTCTCCTGACCCGCCCGCTGCTCCCCTCAGCAGTGTACTTCATTGATCTGCCTGTTCTGCTCCCCACTCTGTCTCTAGTGAATCCTCTCACCCTCGGCATCTCTGGCACCTCCTCATCCTCTGTACCCCAGTTCTGTAGAATAAATAAATAAATCTTTAAAAAAAAAAAAAAGGAGCTTTACTGAGAACCCACAACAGTACAACAGTACTTACACTATTACAAAAGAGACAGAAGCAAAACTGGCACAGAAATGAGAAATGATGACTATCTTAAAGAGTATCCTCTGGTTACTGCCTTACCCCCAAACTATCAACTATCCTACAAGGCTGCTGTCAAGCAGACCAAACAAATCATTTTTATGCCATACGGAGTTCCAAAAGCACAGCAAATTCCTGAGTTAGCTAAAATTTACACATTACAATAAAAAATACATATTTGATAGGCCATGAAATAATTTTTTATTGATTTAATTTTACGGTCCCAATATCTAATCCATTAATAAAGTATTAATAAAAATGCCCAAAGTATTTATAGCAGTATCAGCAAATATCAGGTCACTAAGCAGTATTTACCATATGCCAGGAATAATTCTACAGAGTTCACAGTTTTAATTTATTATAATCTTCACAAGTTCCAGTAAAGTAGAATAAGTCACTTCTGTTCCAGATAAAAATGTTACAACACAGTACTATTCTACAAGTAACTGATTTCTACTCTGGAAGCATGGCCCAATTAACTTCTCTAATGTTTGGCAGTCCAACAGCATTTTCCCCTAAATGTTTACTGAGACGTTCACCTCTTGTATCTGGCCTGGTGAATGACATTTTTAAATTCAAAGAAGCTTTAAAGTTGTACCCTCTCTACTGTACACCAACTAAATATAGACTATCTACCTTATTCCAACCAAACCCTATGTTCAAAAATTGTGAACACATACAGCCTTAATTTAAAGCTCCAGAGTTTATCTAAAAGCCACCCACACTTCTTTCCCAAGCCACAACACTACAGTGGGGCCACATCAATCCTACATGGGCTAAATATGTTAATAACCTCCTTAGAATTTAACTCTACTTCTGTAGTCCTTCTCAAGTAACTCCATTCTCCACAAAAAAGGCAATCACATTTTTAAAATATAAACTGGATTTTTAAAATATAAACTGGATCACCACCTATTGCACATAGATAAATATCCTTAACCACCATGCCTAGATATAAATTCTTAACATAGGGTCCTCCTTGGTGGCACAACAGGTTAAAGCACAGCACTACGAAGTTATCTGCATCCACTGCAGCAGGAGTGATTCCAGGCTAGGGAGGTGACCCACATGGCAGCAGACCTCTCCTGACCAGTCCACTGCTCCCCTCAGCAGTGTTTCATTAGGTCTGCCTGTTTTGTTCCCCGCTCAATCTCTGGCAAATCCTCTCACTCCCTGTAACTCTAGCCTGTATCCCAGTTCTTGTATGGATAAATAGATCCTTAAAAAAAAAATCTTAACATAATTTACAAAGCCCTGATGTATTCTTGTCCACCCTGCCTAACTCCTAACCAGACTAATCCCATACCATTCTCTTAAGAGACTCAAGATTAGCTACGATGTCAAAGCCTCTTGCCTCCAGGTCTTCCAGGTCTTCCTCATTTGCTGCTATTCCCTCTCCCTCCACCAGCTCTTTCTGAGACCCCACGAAGGTCTGATAAACTCCTAGTTAGCCCCAAGGTAACCAAATTAAATGGCACTTGTTTGAAAGCGTCTACCATCTCCACCCCACAATGAATTTAATTTAGGCTCCCCGTTTTCTGTACTCTCCCAACTTGGTCTTTTCCACATCCAGTAACTAAGTATTTCTGTTAGGCATCAGTTTTTTTCCACTAGTCATATCCATGATGCATGACCTTGTTTATTTGTTCATCAGAATACCTCCAGTGCTTAGTACAAGAACATATTAGAAGCACTCAATTATCTGCTATAATGAAGGCAAGCTAAATTTTGTAAAAAGGCCAGGGTGTCTCAGCAGGATCCACAAAAAGTGAATCCAATGTCTGTTACACAGTTTTAAATTAGGTACTTCCAACCATAAGAACCTATATACATCATTTCCATGCTTACACTCAAACATAGATCACAGTTTATGTGTATCTGCAATCTAAACCTATTCTCCCATAATCACTAGCGCAAACAAAAGTCAATCTTTCTATCTAGTCACAACTCCAACATAGCACTTCTATAAGTTCTTGAGGAATATAACAGAAAATAAAAAGGAAAGGTAGGTGAAATCATTGGAAGTATTTAAGTAGTATTTTCTTGTCACAATAACATCATTTAACTGGTCATCCATCACTTCCTCTTTGAGACAAGTTGAACTGTAATTTGAAAAAATTAAATTTTTTTCACCATCAGTTTCTAATAATGAAATTCACAGTGAAAATGTTGTAGTTGATCTTGCCTAAAAGAAATATAGAAGCAAAAGGACCTGAAGGGACAGGAACACTGATCATTCAATATTTGGTTCTCTCCTCTTTGGTGCTAAATTGCTCTTTGCAATTCTAGGCAGACAAAGACCAAATTACATAATAAGCATTGTACTCTATCTAGCCTTTTTAAGTTTCTTAAGTAGGACTTCCCTGGTGGGGCAAGGGGTTAAATCTCAGCACTATCAAGCTATCACCAGCCACTGCCGCATGAGTTTAATCCCAAACCCCGGAGGTGACCCACATGGCATGGCAGACCTCTCCTGTCTCACCAACTGCTCCCCTCAGCAGTGTATTTCAATGGACCCACCTGTTCTGCTCCCCTCTGTCTCTGGTGGATTATCTCACCTCCAGCATCTCTGGCCTGTACCCCAGTCCTTGTATGCATAAATAAATATTTAAAAATAAATTCCTTAAGTAATACTATATACAGAGGAAGGTAGCTAAGACTCAGTGAGGAAGACAGTATCTAAATGTAATTTATGCGTACTTATTTTTAAAAAGTTTATTTGTGCATACAGAGCTGGAGTACAGACCAGAGGTGCAGGGGCAGTGAGAGGATTCACCAGAGACTGAGTGGGGAGCAGAACAGGCAGGTTGACAGAGTAAACTGCTAAGAGGAGCAGCAGGTGGGTCAGGAGAGGTGTGTCACACCACCTATGGGGCTGAGGATGGAACTCTGCACTGGAAGTGGCTACAACTGGCTTGCAGTGCTGCGCTTTATTCTGTTGCGCCAACAGGAAGGGCCAATTTATGCTTATTTAAACACTTCAGTGCTTTAAAAAATCTTAAGACACATCCCTGGGAATGTACACTTTATAAGTATTAACATACAGTACCTGAGTTTAATCTCTTTAAGCACAGCATTCTGAAGCTCTCTGAAGTCATTGTGGGGGGGGGGACCCACATGGTGTGGCAGACCTCTCCGAATGGCTCCTCCGCGCACCCCCCCCACCCCTCAGCAGTGTATTTCAGTTAATCTGCCTGTCCTGCTCCCCAATCTGTCTCTGGTGAATCCTCTCACCCCCACCTCCACCCCTCTGGTCTATACCCCAGCTCTGGTATGCATAAATAAGTAAATAAATAAATCTTAAAAAACAAAAAAAGAAATTGCTGCTTTGGGCTAGGGGTGGGTTTTCAGGGGAAGCACCTGAACTAGGTCTGAAATAACGAGCAGAATTTGACAACAGGAAGGGCAAGGTTCTATGCTTTACAGATAACAAAAATTGGGCTCCTAGCAATCTAATTTGGCTAGCAGGCTGGAAAAAGCATAACAAAAGTTCACAGTGAAAGCGGGCGATAAAACATCAAGTCCTCCAACAGCCAAGCTAATGACAGAAAACTTCTTAAAACTTTTTTTTCCAAGAGCAAGACAAAAAGATTAAAAGGTATCTCTATGTATTCAAAAAGTACACTCTAGGGAAATGCACGGGACTATGGTGGTGGCACAGGGGTGATTTGGTGATGGGAAACCCGTGGGGATTACAATTGAGATGAAAAAAAAATGCGAAAAATGATGTAAAAATAAACTTTTTAATAAAAAAAAATAAAAAAAAATAAAAAAAAAAGTACACTCTATCCAAGGAAAGACCTTGGTGAGTCATGCTTTTTTAGAATTGTGTCTATACCAGTACCACTAACTTACTTACATATAGGAAGTTAAGTGAGTTCCTGAGTCATTCATTAACTGCGGCCAACACCCAGGTTGGAAGGTATTACAGTGAAAGTGGAACCTTGTTGAGGTATGGATGTGCGCAAACCGTAGCACAAAATGACCCAACGTAGTTCAATATACTGAAAGGCCATGAAAACCCAAAGTGATGGAAAGATGGTTAAAAAAAAACAAAACAAAAAACATCGTTTTTACTGATGCCGGTATGTGTCGGCGGCATCCCACCGACCTTTCGGAGCCGGGGCCACGGGTCCTGCCCCGCGCCGCCCCGCCCCCACTCACGTGGGACTCCGGCGGTACTACCGACCTACCCCGGCGGGTGCCAGACGCCAATCAATTCAACTTTCATTAAACGCCTGCTGTGTGCGAAGTTCAGAAGTCCGTGCTTGCTCCGGTATGACCCGGGTCACGCCTTTGCCCTCTAAAGAGTCTCCTGATCCATCATACGTCCAGGCCTGCCCTCCCGCCAGCTCCGACCCGTGCCCTCCGCGGATCCCAGTATCCGCTCATAGCCTTCGCTGAGCCGGCGGAGGGCTGAGGATAAGCCTCGCCCCTGGCGCACACCCCACCCCGCGGATCGTGGCAGTTGACTCCTGGCACCCAGAGGGAATCCCCTACCCACTGGGCCCTCGGTTCGGAATGGAGCTGATTCCCCAAACCGCATTCCCCAAGCCGCGAGGGTCGCAGACCCCGGCAAGCGCCACCTCCCCGCCCAGTGCACGCGGCCGGCCAGGCCCACACTCACGGCGTGCAGCGGTCGCTGTATTCGTTAGCGATGGTCTCGATGCCGCCGGCGCGGGCCACAGCGACGTAGCAGCTCTGAAAGCCCAGGTCTATGCCCACCACCGACATGGCGCCGGCTACAGATCGGGCTCAAGCCCGGGTCCGGCCGGCGAGACAGGACACGGACCCCGGCGGGGCAGGCGCGCGGAAAGCAAGCCGCGTGGGTCGGGGGACCTGGGCTTGTGGTGGACTGCTGGTGTCCACGCGAGTGCCTGGGTCCTTGGAAGGAAAACCGCAGCGCAGGACTGTACTCAGGCCGGCTCCGGCTCAGCGGCCGCAAAGGGGGCGCCGGTAGCGGGGGCGGAGAAGATCTCGAAAGATCTCGTTACGACGAGATTAAAACTGCAACGCGAGAACTGCGACGGAGAGGGATGTTCTCGCGAGATCTCAACTCGACCGCTTCGCCTTTTGAAGTCCGGCCCCCCCACCGGACGTGCGTACGTCATATGCAGGCTCGAGAACCTGGGAACTGACATGGCTGCTGAAAGCTGATTGGGAGACGAGCTGGCCAATTGCGACTGCGCTAAGAACCCGCCACCTCGGCTTCCTGCTGTTGCTAAGAGCAGCATAGCACTTCCCCTTCCTGAAGAAAATAGAGGGGTCGGCTTTAGGCGCCTTTAGTCGACTTCCTCTTTATTTCTTTATCTCATGTAAATTTTTGGTGATAGGACCCTTATGCTCGCCACCCAAATGGGAGCTAATCGCCAAAATTCTAGGGGCCCCGTTTCCCTTCGGGGTAGTTTAAACGGCAAACGAGATGGCCGCCATTGGAACGCGGCCCTGTTCAAGGCCCTAGGTCACACTGTCAAAGACAGCTCCCCCTGCAGCCAAGAGGAGGAATTCACTCTCAGTCCCACCGCTTAGTATTTTCTTTCAACCTTGCTTCTTCTTCTCTAAATTTCTCGTCCTTAGAGAGGAGTAAGGTGCCTTTCTAAGCCTTTCAGCTTCCGACATATATCAAACAACTGTCCCCAGCTGTACGCAAGGGACTTAGAGATGACATGCTACCTAGATCCCTATTTATGCATACAATAGCTGGCTGCAGGCCAAAGTAGTTGGTGGCGGGGTGGGGGGAATGAGAGGATTCACCAGAGACACAGTGGGGAGCAGAACCGGCAGATTGACTGAAATACTCAGAGACAGAATGGGGAGCAGCGGGTGGTCAGGAGAGGTCTGCCATGCCATGTGGGCCAGCAACCTGGCCAGGGATAGAACTGCTGTAGTGGCTGCAGATAGCTTAATAGTGCTGTGCTTAAACCTCTTGCACCACCAGGGAGGGCGGAAGCTAGCAAGTCTTAAGCTTCACTAAGAACGGGCAGTTCTAACCGGATTTTTCAGGTGGAAAGGAATAGCTAATTTGCATTCAGGAAGCAATTTATCATAAGTATCTGCTCAAAACAATCTCAGGAAAAAAAGGTCTATGAACCCAAGTCTTTGGGAATTTGTTGTAATTTCTTGTTCAATATACACTTTGTGTGCTTTTAAATTAATTTTTATTAGAATATTTTATTTTTACATCATTTTCTGCCTTTTCCCATCTTAGTTGTAATCCCCGTGGAATTCCCATCGCCAACTAACCCGTGTACCCTCACCATAGTCCAGTGCCCCCCCATTTTTGATCCCATTCCCCACTCCATCCCCATTGTGTTTTTTTTTAAAGGTTCCCCCAACAGTATAAGCTTCAACCCCACAAAACCTGAATCTGCCACTTCTAAAGCTAGACAAGTTAACAAAACTCCAGTCGAGTGGCAGGTGTTACATGCACATAGTGGGGAGCACTCAGTAAAAATAAGGCTGCTTCCTATCCGGAAAAACCAGCAATAGTGAGCTTTTCTAGGTGGAGATTTAGAAGGGGAGTTGACATATCCCCTTTACATCAAACTCAGGGCTAGAATAATTAAATCAGAGCACTTAGTAGGTGAGTAAGCAAAAAAGAAAGTACATTATTCCAAATCTGCTTTTCTTGTTATTACCTCTAAGAACAATGTCTACAGCCCAGATTATTTGCCATAAAACTCAAATTACCCCACAGTTCTCACTCTGACTTAACTACGCCTGTCTTTGTCTTCCAAGACAAGAAGTGATGAAGCTGGTGAACACTGTTACTGCTGCAGCTGGAAAGCCAGGAATTTAGCCCTGGAACCACCACAGGTTCCTGTGGCACGAAGATATAAAAAGGAACCCACAGGCTTCTTAGACAAGTAAGAAGAGAAAAGCAAACTTTATTCAAAAAGGTAAAGAACAGTTTATTTAAAGGAAAAAAGCAAGGACTCTTAGGTGTGCTGCAACTGGAAGGATTGAAGAAGATGTTATGGACCAGTTTGTAGCGGATATTTACACTTTTTTCTCTATTCTAAAATCTCATCATAGTACTTTGTGATTGTCTGTCTCCGCAGTCCCCATACTCCTCTGGGAAGATGTGCCCATTTTCCCAACTCTTAAGTTTTCTCCTTTACCTCCCCTGTCCAAGGTCTCTTAGA
This sequence comes from Condylura cristata, assembly GCF_000260355.1. NCBI lineage: Eukaryota > Metazoa > Chordata > Mammalia > Eulipotyphla > Talpidae > Condylura > Condylura cristata. The sequence continues at coordinate 24,277,459 of NW_004567122.1, read as the reverse complement.
ATTTACTGTCCTCATTAGCCCTCCTGGATTTCTCTGCCCTTTTCTCAGAAGGCTCTCTAGCCCTCCAGGATCCCTACCTGCACTGTTCTGAAGCTGCCTAATTAACCATAACCTGCCCTAGGATTTAGGGACTGCTGGAGTGCTGGAGAAGGTGGGGTGCAGGAGGAAAGCACCGAGAGCAGAGATCAACATGGACACACAAGTTCACTGCAGCACTATCCATAGGAGTCAAAGGTGGAAACAACCCAAATGTCCACTGATACGTGTATGAGAAAAGGATGTTCAGAACAAAGTAAACCAGTTCTGTTTTGTGCTGGAAACTCCATCTTACCACATTTTTAACTTTTAAAGTTGAAATCTTTAAAAGTTAAAAACTGACAAGAACCAGTTTCCAGCTAAGCATGGCCTTCACCCCAAACTGTGAAAAGATAATTTTCTTTTTCTTCTCTTCACATTAAGTTCACATTAAGCAAGTCCGCTTGACTAAAAGCCAATGAGCTCTGATGAATCTTAATTCTTGGAAAACAGCTTTTGCAATTCTATCCTTCCCTGCCACTTTTGTCTTTTAAAAAACCTTTTAACAAAGTCCCATCCTACCAAGCTACAAATTGGGCTGTGGCCTGACAATGTGTTCCCTATTGTCAAATAAACACTATGTTTTTAAGATAAATTTTTTTAAAGATTTATTTATTTATGCATACAGAACTACAAGCCAGAGGTGCAGGGGCATTGAGAGAATTCACCAGAGACAGAGTGGGGAGCAGAGCAGGCAGATTGACAAAGCACACAGCTGAGGAAGCAAGGAGTGGGTCAGGAGAGGTCTGCCAAGCCATGTGGGCTACCTCCCTGGTAGGGGAGATGGAACTCTTGCTAAAGCAGCTGTGGCTAGCTTCATAGCGCCGCTGTGCTTAATCTTTCGTGCCACCAGGGAAGATCTTATTGGTTTATTTTAAAGTAGAGTGGATTTTTAAAATATGGTATACACATATGAAAGATTAGTGCATCCTTAGAAAGGGACAGAATTCCACCATATGCTACAACATGGATACTCTTGACAGCTTTATTCCTGACAGTTTTATTCTAAATGAAAGAATCCAGACATAAAAGAAGTTTGTGTGATTCATTTACATGTGGCAACTATAATGGGCAAACTCAAGACAGAAAGTAGGACAGTGGATGTCAGGAACTTTTGAGTAGGGAGGCATGGGAAGTTATTGTTTAATAGGTAGAGATTCAGTTTGAGATGATGAAAAATTGTTGGAAATGGATAGAGATGACAGTTACACAACAGTGGGGATGTACTTAATGCCATCAATTAGAACACCGAAAAAATGTTAAAATGATAAATTGTATGTCTAGCTGCACAAAAGTTTTTGTAAAGGAAATCATATTAACCTCAACCTACCTTCCTCTAGCTCTTATTTTTATATTGAGGGCAACACTGATAACAGTGCTGCTGGGATTGGGGCTTGGAAGAGACGCTTGAAAAAGACACGTGGGGCCCTCCCTGGTGGCACAGCGGGTTAGAGCACCGCACTGAGAAGCTAAAGTCACTTCAACATGAGTTCGATCCCCGCCAGCCCCGGAGGTGACCCACAGAGCACAGCAGACCTCTCCTGACCCGCCCACTGCCCCCTCAGCAGTGTACTTCGTCCATCTGCCTGTTCTGTTCCCCACTCTGTCTCTGGTGAATCCTCCCACTGTCCCTGCACCTCTGGCCTGTACCCCAGTTCTGTAAGAATAAAATAAATAAATCTTTAAAAAAAAAAAAAAGACGTGAATGAGGGACATACAGGGAAGCTGATGATGGTGGTTGTTACTGATGTGGTATCATCACCTTTGTGGTCCCTGCTTTCTGGGGCCTGCTTCAGAACCCTTTTCCTGTGGCAAGTGTTCAGGCCTCAGCAACGCCCTTTGGAGCCAACCTTGCTTGATTGGACTTTTGCCCATGAGGGACTGGGCAATTGGGTAATAATTTCTTTTATTACTTTTTTAAAGATTTATTTACTTATGCATAAAAGAACTGGAGGACAGGCCAGAGATGTGTGTGGGGTGGGAGGATTCACCAGCCACAGAGCAGGAAACAGAACCTGGGTTTAAGTTGTGGCTGCAGGAACAAGAGAGCTGCCCTCAATCCCACCTGCCTTCCGTGTTATACAGCTGAACCTGACCACTCAGCCTTGCCCACAGTTCCCTGCAGCTAGCCCAAAGCAGCTAACTGTAAGTGGGGCAGGGAAGGGGGCACCGCCCCTTAACAGAGTGGCTGTTGTCACACACACATCACCCACAAGAGACACAGGGTCCTCAGTTGGGGACTCATAGTCCTCCCTACCCAGTACCCAGTGGAGTCCTGCCCTACACTGGAGCCGCTTCTGCAATCCTTTGCTTCACAAGAAAGTTCAGATAATGGTACTTTTTCTGGTCTCTCTCATATCACAGTAAGCGGAGGGGGCCTTTCATTAAACCAATACTCTCCTTAGACTCCAAACTCTGAAAAATCAATTTTGTTAGATACCCTCATCTCTGGCTTCATCTCTAGCTTCATGTAGATAACCTCACCATGTCAGACACTGTTCAGAGTGATTTGAATATCATAATTCATTTAAACTTCCTGGCAAACCCTCCACATAGGTGTTATTTTCCAGCTTTATAGATGAGAAAACTGAGAGCTGATGAAGTTAAATAGTGTGTCAAGGTCAGACAGCTTTTTAAACTCCAACTTGATTGTCTACACCACTCTCTTTAATCTCTTATTCCTTGCCACGACTCATGAAAGGAAATTCAGGAAATAAAAAGAGTGAAGAGGAATAATTCAGTTCAAGTCACTCACTGTTGACATTTTGGAATACTTTCAGTATTTTTGTTATATGTGATTGTTGAGTTTGGCTTTGCCTTTTTAAATATTAGGTTAAAACAGCCTTTCTCAGACTGTATTCCACAAGGTAACATTCCCTGAGGTATTAAATGGTTTATCTTACCATCTTATTATTTTAAAGGCGCCAAGGAATTTTCTAGAAAGACTTATATTGAAAAACTTATATTCATCATAACTGCAAATGTAAATATCAGAAATACAGTGAAGGAGTAATAGAGCACTCCCACAGCATTTTTCTAATCATAATGCTCTCATGATATAAATAACACCATGATAATTCACTTCAGCTCCAACCTGGCTAGAATCCTAAAGTTCTTTCTTTGTCTACTTACTGGCTCACATAGTCACACTATGATCTCACGCTGAGATCCTTCCTAAAGCCCTGCTTTTGTCCTTATTCGGACTGGTCACACTTATGCACATGGTTTGCACTATCATCAGCCCTTTTCCTCTTTAAAATCTCAAAATGCTGGGTGAATTTTGCACCGCTTTTTCTAGGCCACACAAACTGATATGGTCATGAAAATGGAAGGGGCCCTTTCATCTGGGCCCCTTGACCACCGATAATTTTCCTGGTCTGACTCATGAAGTCCTTATCCACCAGCTCCACCCTCTCCTCCACCAGCCCCAGGCGCAGCCTCCTTCCAGCACCACCCCGAAGTCCTGCCTGTTGGTCAGGTTTGCAGAGAGCAGAAATGTGACTCTGACGTGCTCTGCCCAGCTCTGCTCTGACTTGCCCCTTTTCTCGGTATCAAGCTCCACCCCCAGGGAGTCAGACCGCCTTCCCAGCAGCTATCCACCTCCTTCCTACAAGTCACAAACCACTTTTTCCCAATCTTTTACTTTAACTATTAAGTTCATCAGGACTCGATGTAATCTGTGCCAGTTTCCCTTCAACTAAATAGATATCATTTGTCTTCAGACACAATGCTCGTTGCTTCCAGCTCTCAAGCTCAAAAACAGTCATTTTAAGAAGCTCTCTGGCCTCTGATGATCATTCACTTTTCATTCCTGATTAAACAGGGCATATGTATTTTGGGCAGATGTGTTTGTAACTTAATGAAGAATCAGTGTTACTATGAACCAGTTCATGTGGCGTTCTGCCCGTTCATTCTTCACAACCAGAGGAGGACCATTTATTTTCTTGTTGACATGTCATTAATGTTCAAATGCATTGTGAGTTCAAAATCTAAATATATCACAGATGATTACAATTTGACACATGAGGTCAGAGGAGAGTGACTAACATATTTTCCTGGCAGTGGCACAGGAATTCACCAGTATGGTAAATGCCAGCAACAGCAGCAACAGCAGACTAAAATCAGAGAGGAGATGACTTGACTTTAGAGTTCTCTCTTGTAGCTCCAGAGTTCTTTTAGACAAGAAAAAGACAAACATGGAAAAAGTGACCAAAAGGGGGTTCCACTTGAGAGACTGCAGAACAAGTGGCACAGAAACAACTTTAGCAGGACTAAAATACTTCAAAAGAATGAGGTGTTCAGCAGAGAACAGAAATGCACACAGACCTCTCCTGTCTCACCTGCTGCTCCCCTCAGCAGTGTATTTCAGTTAGTCTGCCTCTTCTGCTCCCCACTCTGTCTCTAGTGAATCCTCTCACCCCTTCCCCCACCTCTGGCCTGTACCCCAGTTCTTGTATGCATAAACAAACAAAGCTTTAAATAAAAAAAAAAAAAGAAAAGCAGTTAATAATCACTCAATCTTGAATGACTGAATAGTCTTTATGAAGACTATTTAGTCCGCTCAATATGAGTCTATTTTGTGCTATTTGAAGAAAGAGAAGTGATCCTAAAGATTCCAGCCAAGTATCCTCACAGAGCTCAGCAGCCAGGGCCAGTGAGCAGAATTGGGAAATCACAAATTTGAAGTAGTCAGGAAAGAGTAACACATTCAGCATTGGCATGCTTACCAATCTTTAAACTGAAATAAGGTCTAGGGGCCCAAGAAGGCACACTAAAAATTTCCATTTGTGGGCCCTCCCTCGTGGCACAAGGGGTTAAAACAGAACAATCAGCAGCCATTGAAGCACAAATTCCATCCCCACATGGCGCAGCAAACCTTTCCTGACCCAACTGCTGCTCCCCTCAGCAGTATATTTCAGTTGATCTGCCTGTCCTGCTCCCCATTCTATTCCTAGTAGATCTTCTCACCCCCCACCTCTGGCCTATACCCCAGTTCTTGTGTGCAAAAATAAATAAATCTTAAAAAAAGTTTCTACTTGCTTCCAAATCCCTCTTCTCCTTTCCAATCTTCTCTGCTTTTCTCTCCCTTTTTCCCCTTCCCTTTCATCCTCTCCACTCCCCTCTCATTACTTTTCTTCCATCACCCTACACACACACTGCTACAACACAAAAGCAGAAATTGGAGTGATGTGGTCATAGGTCAAGAAATGTCAGCTTGACCTACGTCAGTCCCTCGTGATGCAGGGGCTAAGAACAATGCCATCTAGCTATAAGGACAATGCTATTTAGCTATCACCAGCCACTGCAGCACGAGTTCGATCCCCAGCCAGAGAGGTGACACTCAGGCCGAGCAGACCTCTCCTGCCTCCCACTGCTCAAAAGAATTAAGTGCTCAGCAAAGAAAGGAAATGCACACAGACTTCTGTCTTACCCTCTGCTCCCCTCAGCAGTGTGAGATGGGTGTTGGACTTCTGTAGAATTAACAGTGTAAATTTCCATGATTTGAAGTCACACCTGTCACCTAGGTGTCAAATGGGTCACAATTTTAAAGGGGTGGGGGAGGAAACCCCCAAGATTTTACCAATAGTAACCTGTTTAAATAACCAGTGATTACAGGAAATGCAACTAACTGCAAATTGGAATCTTGATCTTTCACAGGATGGAATCTTTGTGCTATCTGCCTAGCTGCATTTGGGCTGGTAAAATGGAAAAGGGAGGAGTTTCCAAACCCTTAGTTGTTCCATTGACACTAAGATTTCCAGTCTATATTTGTGTGTTGGGTCACTAGCTGGTGCAAGGAGTCAAATTTCCCTGGAGCCATATTGCACTGGGCCATTTTCTGACCTTATTGATTCATTTACCTTGAAGCTTCATAGCTCTTGAGTAATGGGAGCAGAGACTTCTGTCACTTCTAGTTCGCCTTAAGCTAAATGTACCTTTGATTTAAAATGGGAAAGCATTTTAAAAGACAAACATGGAAAAGGTGAGAAAGGCAAAAAGTACTTGAAAAGAAAATTGTACAAAACATAATGAGTAGGGTACAAGGGGCTAAAGCCTAGCACTATGAAACTAATTGCCACCACTGCAGCACAAGTTCAATCCCTGGCCAGGGAGGTGGCCCACGTGGTGCAGCAGACCTCTCCTGTTTTGCCGACTTCTTTCCTAAACAGTGTGTTTCTGTCCATCTGACTGTTCTGTTCCCCTTTCTGTGTCTGGTGAATCCTCTCACCACCACCACCCCCATTTCTGGCCTGTACCCCAGTTCTTGCATACATACATAAATAAATCTTTTAAAAAACATAATGAGCAGCCTTCCCTGGTGGCACAGCGGGTTAAAGCACTGCACTAAGAAGCTAAAGCCACTTCCACATGAGTTCTATCCCCGCCTGCCCCGGAGGTGACCACATGGCGCAGCAGACCTCTCCTGACCCGCCCGCTGCTCCCCTCAACAGGGTACTTCGTCGGTCTG
>NW_004567122.1:24269001-24270815 GCF_000260355.1 Condylura cristata | reverse complement strand
AAAAAAAAAAAAACATAATGAGCAACTTGAAATCTAAAAGCTCTTAATGTTTTTCATTTCAAACTCACAGCTTTCAGAATGGACACAGGGGCGGGGCAATTTTCTGAGGAAGGAAACATGGGCTCTCACATGGGACTCCTTGAACTGGAGAGGTTTAGAAAGAAGGCTCCTGGCAATTTTTCAGTATCATCACTACAGCACTGCTCTTTAAGTATGAATGAAGTTGTGTGTCTTCTGCTTTAAGGAAATGTTCTCAAAGTTAGTTCCTCTGAAAGAACATGATGAAAGTCTGCCCACAGTGAAACCATTTTCTTTATCTGCCCAGTGTCCCATCTCTTCACCACTCTGTAAGTACACAACAGAGTGTACTTACCCAAGCTGAGTCATCTGCTGTACCTCCCCCTTCTGGGCCACAGTGATTGAACCACAGATGTCCAGATAAGCATATGACAAATACATGGCCCTTTTCTCAGAAATGTGTCTCTTGTAACTACTGGAGAATCTTCTTTCTCTCTTTGCTGTCTTAACAACTTTAACTTTACCTGGAAAACTGAGATGGTTAGGAAATCCCCCCACCTTTTTATGGTCTAGCTTCCTGCAAAGAACTAGTCTTCCTAGAGTGACTTAGATAAAACTCACAACTTCCTGTTTACCTGTGAGAAAACCAGACACAATGTCTCCCAATTCCCATTCTTTCTCTCATAAATGATTATCTCAACAGTCTATCCCTCTGATTACAAAAACAATTCTGTAAAATCACCCCACCTATAATTCACCTACTCCCCTTATAAAACTGTTGAAACCACCTTGCTGAGACTGTGATGTTCAGATTTGTCATGTTCTCCCTATTGCAGTTCCGTAAAACAAAGCAATTTCTTTACTTGTTTGGTTTTTGTCTTTAACAGTGTGGAATGATAAAGCTGTATTGCAATGTTCCAATATTCTTACTCCCAGCTATAAGGGCAGTCTGAAGGACTGAGGCCACTAAAAGACAAGTAGGATTTGCCTGTCTTAGCAAAAAGTATCACATTCCCTGATTCTGGGTTCTGGTGTTGAGAACTCCCCTGCTCTGGCATCTAGTAGTTCTAACCTTTAAGTCCCCTTTTTATACAAAGGCTATTTTTTTAAAAGATTTATTTATTTATTCCTACAGAACGAGGATACAGGCCAGAGGTGCAGGAGCAGTGAGAGGATTCACCAGAGACAAAGTGGGGTGCAGAACAGGCAGATCAACAAAATACACTGCTGAGGGGAGCAGCAAGTGGGTCAGGAGAGGTCTGCCGCGCCTTGTGGTCACCTCCAGGACTGGGGATCGAACTCACACTAAAGCAGCTGCAGCCAGCAATGCTGCTGCATCCTAATCCAGTGTGCCACCAGGGAGGGCCTCAAAGGTTATTTTTTTAATATCAAGTAAATATTATGTATATTTTAGATGAATTAAAATTTTTACTTATAAGGGAACAAGATTTTTTTTCACTTTTCTATATATGCTTATTTATTTATTTTTTTAATTACAAAAGTATACTTTTACCTCATTTTGTACATTTTTTTTTCCATCTCAATTGTCATCCCCGCAGGTTTCCCATCACCAAGTCACCCGTGTGCCACCACCATAATCCTGTGCATTTCTCTCCCCCTACCCCGTTTTTGATCCCACTCCCCACTCCACCCCCACAAAATGTCTCTGGTATATGGTTGTTCATTATTTTTGGTTTCCACCTGGTCCATTATACTCCTGCTATGAAACCATCCGCTATTTTTCTTTCTCTTTCTGGCTTATCTCACTAAGCATGATCTTTTCCAGCTCCATCCAA
>NW_004567122.1:24229540-24267080 GCF_000260355.1 Condylura cristata | reverse complement strand
ATTCCTTGTATGCCTTTTTCCTGTCTTATTGCTCTGGCTAGAACTTCCAGTGTTATGTTGAAGAGCAGTGGTGATAGGGGAACAAGATTTTTAAATCTTCCCACAAGGAACATGTAAAGTGCAAGTGACCTAACAGATAAATTCTATCAGACTTTCTTAGAGTATTTCCAGATTTTTTGTTTTTTTTTAATGTGCATTGGGGGCCTCACTGGTGGCACAAGGGGTTAAGTCTCAGCACTGTGAAGCTATCTGCAGCCACTGCAGAGTGAGTTCAATCCCTGACCAGGGAGCTGACCCACATGGTACAGCAGACCTCTCCTGACCCACCCGCTGCTCCCCTCAACAGTGTACTTCAATCTGCCTATTCTACTCCCTACTCTGTCTCCGGTGAATCCTCTCACCCCCTGCACCCCTGGCCTATTCCCCAGATCTTATATGCATAAATAAATAAGTCTTCAAAAAAGAAATCAAATGCATAGCAAAGATTGTCATTAATTTATTTTGTGGCTATATTTGCATTCAGTACTTGTTCTTTAGTGGATTTCTTGGCCTTTTGCCCCTCAACACAAGTTCCTTGTGTCATTTCAAGTAACTGCAAGGGCTGTTTTGATGCTGTTTTCCATTAGTTAAAACCTGAGAAGCCCTTCCCTGGTGGAGCAGCGGGTTAAAGCACAGTGCTAAGACATTAAAGCCACTGCCACATGAGTTCGATTCCTGCCTGCCTGGGAGGTGATCCACATGGCGAGGCAGACCTTTCCTGACCCGCCCGCTGCTCCCTTCAGCAGTGTACTTCATAGATCTGCCTATTCTGCTCCTCACTCTGTCTCTGGTGAATCCTCTCACCCTCCACATCTCTGGCCTGTACCCCAGTTCCATATGAATAAATAAATCTTAAAAAATATATATTAAAAAAAAAAAAACCTGAGGAGCCCTGATTCAAATGCACCACGTTTAAAATTCACTTTGATGCATGAGATCCCAAGTTCCATCCCAGCATCTCCTCCAGAACAAAACAAAACAACCACCTCACTTTGAAAGTGCTATAAAAGGCTTCATGCAGAAATGCTGGTAATTCAGATTCACTTTGATGATTATCATCTATTCATCTTGAAATAAGAAAATAAAACCACTGCTGGCCCTCCCTGGTGATGCAGCAGTTAAAAGCGCAGCACTGCAAGCTAGTTGCAGCTACTGCAGTGCCAGTTCAATCCTGGCCCTGGAGGTGACCACATGGTGTGGCAGACCCCTCCTGACCCACCTGCTGCTCCCCTCAGCAGTGTACTTCATCAATCTACTTGTTCTGCTCCCTACTCTGTCTCTGGTGAATCCTCTCACTGACCCCTGCACCGCTGGCCTGTACCCCAGTTCTGTATGAATAAAAAAGAAAAGAAAATCACTGTCAAGTTGAGGTTTCATCAATGATAAAAAGTCCCTCATACAAATATTACCAGATTTATTGTGGTGAACATTTTACAATATATACAAATATTAAATCATTATGTTGTACACCTGCTAGAAATAGAATGTTATATATCACTTATGCCTCAAGTAAAAATAGAAACTTTCATGATACTTATTTTTAAAAGGCCTCATGAAACTTTATTGCAGAAAATGAAAGAGAAACAGAATAGTTAATATGTTTAAAATGTAAAGATGTAGCATGAATGTTCTATCACAAAAATAATCCTCATCTAAATTGTAAGGAATGACCTAAAGTGGACAAGATTTCTAGATGCTGTTAATACTTGTGTATTTGCAGCAAATCTTAGTAACATTCAGAGTTAAATCTAACTTTGCCAAATTCTCTATATTGAACTGAAACAGGTGCTATGCAAAGTCCTTCTCACAAGAAAGGCAAGCTTCCTGTGCTGAAGTGCTCTCAGGCTGTATTTCCTTTCTGTGAAGAGGATATCTTGCCATTCTTATTCATAAAACAAAACATAATTACTATGGTTTTATTTATTTATTTGTTTGTTTGCTTTACACACCACATAAATTGAATATTGCTGTTGTTGTTGCTGATTGTTGATTACATAATCATAACCTTGACTTGCAATCCATCTAGACTTGGAAGGGGAGAAGGAAAATATGGAGCTCCAAGAATTATGTGGAGAGCACAAAGATAATAGGATATTCCAAGCAGATGGGGGTGAAGGGGTGCATCCTGAGCTACAGGAGGAACAGATAGTGGTTAAGATAAAACACAAATCAAATGTATTAGTAGATTTGTCCACGACCATCCAAGTCAGCACAGCAATCTTCTTGTCTTCTTGCTGGTCTTGGCATTCCCTGACACAAAGTGCTCTACAGCTTTCACAATAGTCATGGCCCCCTCACCTTGCCAGAGACCATAATCTTGCCATCCAACTACTTATTTTGGCAGTGCAGGTGAAAAACTGGGACCATTTGCATTGGGACCAGCATTTACCATGTACAAGATCCTAGGACCTGTATGCTTCGGGATGAAATTCCCCTCATCAAATTCCCCCCCCCCAACAAATGGACTTGCCACCAGTGCCATTATGGCGTGTGAAGTCACCGCCCTGACACACAAATCCTGGGATAAATTTGTTTTAATAATAGTTTATTTTTACATCATTTTGTGCCTTTTTCCATCTCAGTTGTAATCCCCGGGGGCTTCCCATCACCAAATCACCTGTGTGCCTTCACCATAGTCCAGTGCATTTCCCTCCTCCCACCATTTTTGATCCCATTCCCCACTCTACCCCCATAAAATTCCTCTGGTATATAGTTATTCGTTATTATTATTATTTTCTCCTCTGGTCTTTCATACTCCTGCTATGAGTGAAACCATCCAGTATTTTTCCTTTTCTTTCTGGCTTATTTCATTAAGCATGATCTTTTCCAGCTCTATCCATGTTGCTGCAAAAGGCATGTGTTTATTTTGTTTGGTTGCTGAGTAATATTCCATTGTGTATGTATACCACATCTCTTTAATCCAGCCATCTACTTTTGGGCATTTGGGCTGTTTCCATGTCTTTCCAATTGTAAATAAAGCAGCAATAAACATGGGGGTGCAGGTGTCTTTCTGAATCAGTGTTTTTGTGTCTTTTGGGTAGATACCTAATCCTGGGATAATTTTGTGAGCGCAGAACATTTACAAGCAGAACATTTACTTTCTCCCCAGTGCTCAGAACCCCAAAGTCTTTTGCTGTCTTTGCAACTTTGTCTGCAGTAGCTCTAAGGAAACCACTCTGTGGAAGAACAGCCTGGGGTTCACCAGGTCTGCATGACCTTGATGTGGGAGGTCTGGCAATGAAGACGGCTGCAAACTGGAATAAAGTCAGGCCCCACATGACAGGAAAGGTGCAGGGGAGGAGAAAAGTTTGATAAATGGGTATATGTCTGGAAGAAATAGAGCTTCATTCCAAATTTCACATGAACCTTAATAAAACATCATATATTTGTCTTGGCGCTTAAAATGTTTGCATTTACAGCACAGAAATTAACATCCTCACCAGAAAAGGGAAAGAAAAAGAAAGTTGACACCAAGATTTTTCTTTCAAGTAGTGTCCTTTACCTTTGCTATATGGTATTTCTAAATGTTTGGCTACTTATAGGCCTTTGCAAAACACTCTCAGGTCTCTCACTAGAACTACATGTGGAAAATTTACATGGAAAGACCTGATACAAAGATCCTATTACAGAATTAATATACATTTTTCGCTCAAGATCCATTATCTGAGGTATTCCTCTAGACTTCCTCATTCCAATGGACTGTTAACTGTGGGAACCCACACTGGGTTTAGTGGGACAGGCACCATTAGAAGTCAAGCAAACTCTCAGCAGGTAACTTTACTACCGGGATGGGGCTCACAGGTACTACAGGGGATACGGTCTGATCATGTGCTGGCAACAGCCTAAGGAGGTAGCATGGAAGTTGTGAGTACTACATTCTGGACTTTTCTAGCTCAAGACTTTCTCAAAAATGGATGTACAATTTCTTTTTCTAGACTATGACCTTGCCAGTAGACTTCTAATAAATTCTTTAGTCAAAGTTTTGTTCTGTTTTTCTTGCAACTAAATCCAAAATGACACAAGGGAAATAATTTTATATTATCTCAAAGTAAACAAAACTGACTGAAGGGGAAGAAGAGGTAAGAAATGGGAGACACACAGAACTTGGGCCTTGGTAAAATATTTAACATATCTAAGTGTCAGTTCTTTCACTTGTGAAATGGGGATAAACTCCACTTCTGTGATAAAGTCAAGGATATTTTGTAGGCAAGACACAACAAACCCTGGAACCATCTTAATTATAAAAGGGATTTCTATAGGCAAGCTATGATAATCCAAAGAAACAAGTGTAAACAAGTCTTTTCTCTCTGTCTCATCTCTGTCTCCTTCTCTAGACATATTAATCTCCTTTCCTACTGCAGATAAGTTTAAATTGCTAGAGAGGGAACCAGGAAATTCTGGACCCACAACCGCACAGCTCTAAGGTCAATTCAAGCCTCTGTCACAGCAGTGTGTTGTAACAAGACCCAAGAGCTCTGAGCAGCCAAAGCACATGTGTCTGAAGGTAAGAGAAGGGAACATGACTTTTGAGTATTTAGTTTTCAAGTGCTCTTGGAAAGCAGGGATAATTAAGGAAAGCAGGTTATATTCCACTCCAGGGAACTTTAGGCATCATTGTCAGCCCTTAGGCTGGAAGAGGTGGATGGGAGAACCCTCTGAATCTACGCTGTAAATCCAAACATTTGGGTGCTTCCCTGGTGGCTAAGGGGTTAAGTCTCAGCACTACCACTGCTGAGTCGTGAATTTGCTCCCTGGCCAGGGAACTAACACACATGGTCTTGTCTGCTGTTCCTTTAGCAGTTTATTTCAGTAGATCTGCCTGTTCTGTTCTCCTTTCTTTCTTTCTGTGGTGGATCCTCTCACCCACTGCACCTCTAGCCTGCACCCAAGTTCTTCTATGCAATAAATAAATAAATGTAAAAAAACAACAACAAAGTATTTGAGTTGCATTCAGAGAATGAGAGTCTCGTACCCATATTGCTCCAAAGGCCACGCTGTAGTCCACGTGGCACTGCCAGTCCTCTCTACACCACACAGGGTCTCCTGCATATCTCTCCCTTGTTTAATCAAGTAAGTCAGCTTCTCTTATCTTCCTGGAAGGAGAAGAGCTCTTTTCATGGTAAGCAAAGAAGGGAGAATTGACATTTAATTTTGCACTAGTGTCCAATTTTACAGCATTGATTTTGAATTCCAGGAAAAATACAAGGATCAATCCTCTCCCCTTTCTGACCCTGGTGGACAAGTTTGTATTGCATACAGACTCATAGTTTCTTGTGAAAACACTTTCACTAATTCCTGCTACAGGACTAGCTAGCAACATAATTAAATTGTGGGACTCCTTGGTCTTAAGTTATTAAGAATTTCAAGTTGCAACAGTATAGTGTTAAGTGTGGGGCTTTTATAAGCAGGAAGCCTGTGAGACTGCATAATTTGCCTGCCCACAAAGGAGGGCGGGGAGGGCTATGTTCAAGTTCAGTTCTCTAACCACAGGTGCTCATAAACAGTCAAGTTCAGGGCAGGAAACAAACAGCAAATCATTCTGACCAAAAGCAAATCAACCCAGAAACATGCAGTGCTCCTGGTCTAGGTGGCTTATAGTCATCCCTCCCCCAGTTCTTTGAGACATCTTACATAATTAGAAGATACTTGGGAGAGGTTTTCCCAGAATAAAGGATTAGTCTCATTAAAGACTACTAAAGTGTTTATGCTTGCCACACAGAAGTTACTTGCAATTTTCACAAGAGTTAATATTTTCAACTAACTTCTATCCATTAAGGTTTCAAAATTTTCATGTCTAACTCTGCCTAGGCACTCTGGACAAAAACTGAGGGTCCTTCAATCCCATAGGTTTCAACAGGGAACAACCATATTAGCCTGTCTTATTACTAAAAAAGCAAGTGACTGCTGTAGTGTGTGTGTGTTTCCTATGTTACCAGAGAGGAACGGGAAAGGGCTGGTAAGATGGGATAGAGAGAGTTAATATGATAAAGGTGAACGGTACTGGAACATTAGCAGTGTGTACAGTTTAGTAAATACATTTATTGAGCTATGAAGCTAGATTCCTGATTATATAATCACTTGAGATGAGTGCCTAAAAATCTGTTCATTCCTTCTTTATGTTAAGTGACCTAATTGCTCAACAATAGGGTACTTGGATAAATTGTGGAATAACCATGTAATCCATTTAATGTAAAATATAAAGAATGAAACAGAGCTATGTGTGCTGATATGGGAAAAGAACAAATGAAGCCAAACAACAGGAACAATAGCAAAATTCCATTTTTTTAAATAAGAACAAAATTTTGTCAAAGGTCACAAGACATCACCTTCACCTACTTTAAAAAATTATTTATTTATGCATACAAGAATTGGGGTACAGGCCAGAGGTGGGGGGTGAGAGGATTCACCCAGTACAAAGTAGGGAGCAGAACAGGCAGATCTACTGAAATACACTGCTGAGGGGAACAGTGGGGAGGAGAGGGATTTGCCATACCATGTGGGTCAGCTCCCTGGCCCAGGATTGAATTCCTGCTGCAGTGGCTACAGAGAGCTTCATAGTGCTGTGTTTAACCAGCTGCACCACCAGGGAGGGCCCTGATAAATGACTCTTTACTACTCAACCTGAATTTTTTTTCTTTAGAGTACTGTACTTAGGCTTGTTGAACATTGTCCTTTTTTCAAAACTTATTTATTTATGCATAGAAGAACTGGGGTGTAGTTCAGAGGTTGGGGTGGGATGAGAGGATTCACCAGAGACAGAGCAGTGAGTAGAGCAGGTAGATTACTGCTGAGGGGAGCAGCAGGCAAGACCTGAGAGGTCTGCTGCGCCATATGTGGGTCAGCTCTCTGCCTGGGGAGCGAAATCATGCTACAGGCATGACAGCCTGATAGTGCTGAGCCTTAACCCCTCTGCTACCAGGGCGGCCCCAGAACATTGCCTTTTTATTGTCTGTACAAAGTTCCATGTATTCAGATTTTATTGAATGCTGTATCCTCAGTTCCTGAACATCCTAGGTATTCTATGTAAATTTTTAAAAAAAATGAATGATGGCCCATAAACATATCTTCACATGTGTATTTCAAGTTATATACTTTCAAAGTGCATGAGTGTAAGGGGCTAAAATCCTCTATGATCTGGCATGAAATAATAAAATATCCTGAAATAATGTATGTAAATTTTTTTCTGTTGATAAAACAATCTTACTTGTATTGTCTCATTTGGTCTTTATAATATCTTTATGAGATACACAGAAATAGAAACAATTAATATAGACTTACCCATTAGGCAATGGCTTTGGGCTAGGGTCAAAATCACAAAGTGGCCAGGCCTGGAGCTGGAGAGTATTTGAAAATAGTATTACAATGCTGCAGGACTCAATAAACTGGAGTTAATGTGAGATGATACTACATAAGAGGGAGGATGATTATGTTAAAGAAGCCAATAAGACTTTCAAATAACAGGGCGTCTTGCGTTAAGAGAGCACTGGACCTGACCATTTTGCCTAAAATCTACTTAGTATATTTACTAAAATAAATGTATATTTGCTAAAATACACTAAGGGGTGCAGCCAGGGAGACAGGAGAGGTCTGCTGTGCCCTGTATGTGTTAGGGCTCTGGACGGAGCTCAGGCCATAGTGGTGACAGCACTGGGAATAAACCCCCAGGGAGGCCTTGTTCTCAAAGAATTTCTATGAATTTGGCTTAACCTAAATTGTACAATTTAGAACTTACTTAGCTGCAAATGAATTACTTTAAATAAATATCTACTATGAAAAAAAAAACACATATATTTGTGCCATGTTTGCTAAAATCAGTTTTTCATGTAGGTCCAAATCATGTTTAATTCATTCTTTTCTGTGTTAAAGATTTATTTATGCATACAGAACCGGGGTACAGGCCAGAGGTGCAGGGGGGTGAGAGGACTCACCAAATATAGTGGGAAGCAGGACAGGCAGTGACTGAAATACACTGCTGAAAGGAGCAGCGGGGGGTCAGGAGAGGTCTGGTGCGCCATGTGGGTCAGCTCCCGGGCCAGGAACTGGAACTCACGCTGCAGTGGTTGCGATAGCTTCACAATGCTGTGCTTTAACCCGCTGCACTATCAGGGAGAACCCCAACTCATTCTTTTCTATTTTGCTTTCCATACCACCAAATCACTAAACACTGCCAGTATCTATTCTGTGTATGTGGAGAGGGGGGGAAAAGGAGATACCTTGTAGGAGAAAGTTCTTCCCTGCTTCACACTATGTATTTGTACACTGCAAAACCCTGTTTTGGCCCCAAAACCGGGCTCACTCCTTCTCGTCAAACTGGAGACCCACATAGCTGACAGCACAAAGCACCCCAAAACTCTGGCTTCCCGAGGAAGCTGCCGCAGTGAGTCTACAGGGCAGCGTGGCCCCGCCCACGCCCGAGGCCGCCTGGGCTTGAAGTCCCGCCCCCTCCAAGGACTTCCCAGAACCCCGCGCGGCAGCGTCAGCCGCGCTAAGATGGCGACTCCCATGCATCGGCTCATAGCCCGGAGACAAGCGTAAGTGAGGGCCGCGGGGCGGGATGGGGGCGGGGAGTGGTGCGTCAGCTGGCGGGTGACCCGGCGCCGGGTGCAGTTCTGGTGGCCGGATCCTCGGTGGGGACCTGCCGACGGTAGCCGTTTGGCTCACGCCTGACTGCTCCCGACGAGCTGGGCCCAGGCGATAAGTTTGGGGCTAGTGGGCGAGCGATTTCGCGGAAGCCAGCGCCGTTAGGTCCGTGGGGCGGGATCGAAGGAGTGCCTGAAGAGAGCCTCGCCTTTGGTTTTTGAGGGGTTGGTCGTCAAGTGGTTGATGCCCCCTTACCCACCTCTGCACCCCACACAAGGTGGGGGAAACCTGAAGTGCTGATGCCCCGTTCTCTACGTAAACCTTCAGTTCCCTAAGCATCCTCCAGCCCCCTATGCATTCTCCAGCCCCGCTGGCTTTTCTGACCCTTTCCAATGGCCTTCCCTAGGCTGTGATGTAGACTTTTATCCCAAGTTAGCTTTCCACTTTCGTTCTTCAATAAATACTCGAATTGATTCAGCACCGCTCTGTGCCAGACATTGGGTATAAGAAAAGTTTTTTGAAATGGGGTCCTGCTTTCAGGGACCTTACATTCTGGTGGAAAGAGTGGATCTGTTTTTAAGTAAGTATTTTATCAACTGATAAGAACTTTGAAGGACATAAGAGATAATGAAAAAAGAAAAAGCCCCATATTCAATCGGTTGGACTGAAGGCATCTTCTAAGAGGTGTTATTTATTAAAACAGATTAAAAGTTTGATAAAGGAAGCAGTCATAATAGGCTTTGGGGATTTGTAGAAAGGGCATCCAGATAATAGCATCACTGCTTTCAGACAATCCTTGATAACTCAGCTCTTAACTTGTGGCTGTGGCTAATGAGAGAATCTGGCGCATGGTTTGCTGTGGACAGATAATGCTGGAGTATCATAGATACCCTTTTCTTGTAAAGTCTTTTTTTTCTTCTGCCAACCTCACGCCCAGACAACTGTCTGCCACTTTTTCATCCTCAACATTTCATGGCATCACCATTTGTACATTTATATCACTCAGTATCTGCTAGCATTTAGATATTTGTTTATATTCCTTTGTATATGTTATTTTCTCTTCTCTCCTCCAGCCCTCTCTACCTCTTATGCTTCATGGCAAATTTCTTGATCATAAGGATAAATATGTAAGTGATCACAGTAGTATGCTTGGTAGAGAAAGAAGGTTTTGGATTCAGACAGGAGATAAAACATGGGGTAATGTCACCAGTGTCCACTCTAATTCTCAGGTTTGTTCTTTTAGGTGTTGATTCCATACTTTAATAGGCTCAAACCCTCAGCTTCAGATCGCTACAGAATCTAGAATCATTTATAATCCTCTCAGCTTGAGGTTGATGGCATCATATTGGTTTACATACCGCACCCTGAACCATATTTATGGGATTTTGTAGCTCTGATTGATTTACATCTCATTCTCATCCTAGCACACAGAATGGGTCTCTATAAATAGTTGATAAACTCAGTGGGTGGGTAAGAGAGGTAGATAATGTTGGATTTGCAAAACCAACTGTCTACTGTAATTGTGACATGATAGTGAAACTTTTAGCACCTGAAGTAATTGATATTTCTTGTTTCAAAATTGTTAGAAAATTAAATGTTCTTTTTCTGCCTATGCCTTTACTTGGTGTAGTAGCTGCATAGAAGAAAAGACAAATTTTACTTTTAGGAACTTCAGCCTTCTTTGGAATAAAACATATAGAATATAGTAAATGCTATAGTGGTATGCGAACTATAAGTCCTTAGAGAGTTGGAGAAGGACTGGCTTTTAGAAACTAGGGAAGTCCTGGGGAGTTTGAGGGATATTTTTAGAAGAAAAACAGAAGAGAAATGTATACTTTTCATATTATGTTTATCAAAAACTTTTAATTTCATTTATAAGGAACATAAATACCAAATTTTAAACTTTCTAAGTTATGAACAGTAAGACATTCTTTGTAAAGTCTGATCTAACAGATGAAAAGGGAAAATGAAGACAAGAGAAAGTTTGAATGAACTCAATTAGGAGAACTTTCAGGGACTTAATTTAAATCCGTTGAAATGACATTATTTTCACTTTGTAACTTGTAATTGCATCTACTCATATACTGTAAGTAGATTATAGAATCTTACTACTATCTGACCTCATTTCTTTTACTAAACACTCCACTGGATTTCACTACTCTTCTCTTACTCAGAAGAGAGATATCTACTTTTAATTTAATTAGTAAAGGTAATCATCTAACTTTGACATGAAGATCTCCAGTAAGGATATGCTCACATCCCGAAGTGGCACGTTACATTTTTCATACCTCTCAAAGTGTTTACCTTCATTGAAAGGATTATCATATTTGAAGCTAAACCCTGCCCCCCTTCTAACTGCCTGCTCAATGATTTCAGTCATTTAAAAACCCAGTTTTTCGCTTGAATTGCCACGAAGTCAGGTTTCTCCTGTCTTGTATTGATTTCCCTGGACTTCAATGTCAGACTTACTTTTCCCCTTGTTAAATTTCACCTTGTTAGATTCGACATAGACCTCCAGCCTGTCAAGACCTTTCTGGATCTTGATTCAGTCATCTGTCGTATTAGTCAGCCCTTTCAGCTTTCTGTCAACTACAGGTTTTAACATCTGTGTCCTCATCCAAGGCATTTATAAAATGTTAAACAAGACCATGCCTGCAGCAGAGGACTGCACCCTGCTCACCATCAGTGGATCCACTCTATATTTGCTTCAACCCATTGAGCACACTCTTTGTCCAGGATATTGACCTACCTGATTCTTCTGTTTTGTTCACAAGGAGAGATATTTCCAGATGTCTTGTTGAAATACAAATAGCCAAAAGACAATAAGGGTGCTACTCTAATGATTTGATACCTTGTGATCATGACTTTTCCTTCTGAATGTGTTAATAAATCTAGCCAGAATTTTGCCTGGAATAGATGTCAAGTTCACTGTTTTAGTTTGTGAAGTCTTTTTCCCCATTTGAAAGTCAAAACAGCTTATTGTGTATTTGCATCACTGCCAGAGTTTCTCACATACCAGAGGTAGTACATCAGTTTCAACTGAAAAATCTCTGGTATTTGGGAGAGCAATCACTTGGGCCAGGTGACCTAGCATATTCAGACTGGGTATTCCTCAAGTATTTTCATCAGCTCTTTCTTATTTTGGATGTAATTGTGTTAGGATGAAAGCAAAATAAAATTAGCTCTGTTTGCTAGTTACCATATCATATGATTCATATAATGACATTTTGGTAATCTGTTTGCCTAGCACTCCAAATAGTAAGCCTATCCTTTTTTTTTTTTTTAAGATTTATTTATTTATGCATACAGAACTGGGGTATAGGCCAAAGGTGCAGGGACAGTGAGAGGATTCACCAGAGAGAGAGTGGGGAGCAGAACAGACTGAAATATACTGCTGAGGGGAGCAGTGGGCAAGTCAGGAGAGGTCTGCTGTAGGCCATATGGGTTACCTCCCTGGCTGGGGATTGAACTCGAGCTACAGTGGCTGTGATAGCTTCATAGTGCTGTGCTTTAACCCATTGTGCCACCAGGTAGGGCCCCACTTTTTTTTATTTCTTGTGTTTTAAATATAATTAAAACATTAAAACCATTTTTTATATTCTTCATATTTTTCACTATTCTCAGCTCATTTTTGCAGGAGGCTTTCAGATATTTCTCTTACAGTCCTTTACTACTCTTCAATATTCCTTAGTTATATGTTCCTTGAAAACTACCTAAAATTTGTTTTATAATTTCACATGCTATCCATGTTCATTGTAGAAAAATTAGAAAATACAAACAAGGGAAAAAAGTATTATAATCTTACTAGAAAAAGTCACTGTTTACATCGTAGTGTTTAAATGTTAGGCCATTTTTAGCATTTTAAAATTTTCTTTATTGATGTATAGTATCTTTCTGGCCATTTCCACTGTTGTTGGGTAGTCCAGTTTTACTTCCTGTGATGTTGGAGGAAGTCCATGTTGTAGTTCCTGATACTTCTGCAACTAAATTTTGAATATATCTGCTTGTTTTTGGATGAAATGGAGTGGACATTTTATTAAAGTCAGGATCCTTGAATTTAATTACAAAATTCATTCTTTAAAATGTATAGTTCTATAAATTCTAACAAAATATATTTTTCACCTAAACAGGACCAAATTCTAGGTAGCTGAGCAATTCCATCACCTAAAATATTACTGTGACCCTTTGTAAGTAAACCCTTGCTTCAGCTTCTGTCTCTAACAACCACCTTTCTTTGTGTTCATGTCAATTTACCTTTTCTAGAATGTTGTATGAAAAAAAACAGTCTGTAGCTTTTTGAATACCACTTATTTTTTTTCTAGGTATTTTAGAAATTCATCCCCCTTCTTGGACCTATCTATAGTGTATCTTTTAAACTGCCAGTAGTATTCCATTGTGTAGCTACACAGTGGTGCTATCCTTGAAACATTAGTTCTTCAAGTTAACTTAAAGGTTCAGTAAATGTCAAGTATATATTATTGTCAGAGTTATAGAACCTTGCCCATAATGTGGGAATTTATTGATAAAAAGCCTATCATAAACAGTATATGCGCTCTTAAACCCACACCTGTTTCAACAGTCATTCATTTTACAAACATTTGCTGATTATGTGTTGGCTTAGCATCCACATGGGAGTATGACTTGGCCTGCTGTGTCAGCAGGGTGTGGACGGCATCCAGGTGGAGGATGGTCTACTGTAGGACGTCAGATCCCAAACAGGGTGAGGTGGGGGCATACATGGGGCAGTTCAGCACAAATTGTTCCCCTAGAGGGGAGAGTCGACACAGAGGAGGGGAAGTGTAATTTGGTATGGGATGTCAGAGCCTTAGCAGAAAATAAATGTGGCCACATTGGGTGGCAGTGGGAATCGCAGCCCAAGCAGGGGGAGAGCGTGTGCACATAAAAAAGGAGGTGTGGGCAGAGCATCAGATCAGGTGAGGTGAAGAGATCATCTAGGAGTGTCTCAGTCATGCTGGGTCTTCCTCATGTGTACAGGAGGTGTGCATGTTCTTTTAAAACTTCTATATGACTTTTTCTCTTAATAGAAAAAAAAAAGAGGTCATCTGGGGGTGGGAGGGGTGGGAGGCAACTGGTTACATAAGAATTAACCAGTAAATAACTCTGGTAAGGGTAGTTGGAGCCAGATTTTTGCATTGAAGAAGGGGAAAAAAATAGTCCTGTGAAGTTGCATCAGTACTAACATTTACTGGTATGAATCTACCTATGACTTCAAAATACATAATTACGTAGATGCAAAATGTATATTTGATAGCTGAACAGTGTGTGTCCCTAGCTCTGTCCAGAATGAGCACCTGGGAGCAGCGTCAGAGTAACAATGAGCACACATGTGCCCAGATCTTTACTCTAAATATCATCAGGCTACATCAGACTCACTTCAGGCTGGAATGGACAAAGTGTAAAATGAGCCTGGAGCTTTTTGTTGTTCTGAAAATGAAGGAAATACTTAAAGAACAAAGGAACCAGGTTAAAAGAACACAGAATCCAGCTGAACAAATCTAGACCAATTGGTACATCCAAACCAACCATGGTGGGCCTCCCTGGTGGCTCAGTAGTTAAAAGTCTCAGCACTTATCACCCTGTCACCAGACACTGTGGTCTGAGTTCAATCCCAGCCAGGAGCTGACCCACTTGGTACAATAGATCTCTCCTGTCTTTCCTACTGTTCCCTTCAGCAGTGTATTTCAGCAAATTCCCCTGTTCTGCTCCCCACTCTGTCTCTGGTGAATCCTCTCACTTCCCCTGTGCTTCTGGCCTGTACCCCAGTTCTGTATGCATAAATAAATAAATTTAAAAAAAGAAGAAGAAGAAAGGATAATCCTTTAAAAAATGTGTTGTACGTGTTTTCTACATAGCTGTGTGTGGATTTCTACTGCATTAATATCTACAGATGGATTTGCTGAACATAAGTGTTCAGCATAGAATATGATAATTTTTAGTTCAAAATGGTTGTTCCAGTTTGTATTCATACCAGCAGTGAATGGGTGTTCCTCTTGCTATAGATGCTTGCTAACATTTGCTATTGCCAGTTTTAATTTTAGTCTTTCTGGTGGGTGTCTAGTGTTACCTTGAATTCATTTCTGTATAGCTCCAAGGTCCATGCTGTTAAGCATTCACTGCATTGCCTTGTCATTCAATATAGCAATTGAAGGTAAAGTGATGTGTATTTTTAGTAAATATAATTCCATGTTTTATATTGTTTATGCTTTTCAGGGCAGAAAATTTCAAGTAAAAAATCTAAGACCTATATTCTTTTTTATTTATTTTTTTTCTGTAGTGAAGCGAATAAACAACATGTAAGATGTCAGAAATGCTTGGAATTTGGACATTGGACTTATGAATGCACAGGAAAAAGAAAATACCTACACAGGCCTTCAAGAACAGCAGAACTAAAAAAAGCCTTAAAAGAGAAAGAAAACAGATTACTATTACAGCAAAGGTAAGTTTTTACATGTGACATGCAAAGTAATGTTTTATCTACATTTATAAACTTTATTATTAAGGAGCTTGTGATGGTTATCCCAACTGAGAATATAATACTAGGCAATGTTTAAAGCATTATTACTATGTGCCAGACATTGTACTAAACACCGTACAGCTATTAGATTACTTAAGTAGCACATCTATACCATTCGGTATCACTATTATCTCCACTTTACATATGAAGAAACTGAGGCATGGAGAGGTTCAGTAACTTGCTAAGTGTCACATAGCTAATAAATAGAAAAAGCGAGTGTTCAACCAACCAACCTATCTCCACAGTTCATGTTTTTAATCATTTTGCTTTATTCCCTTAATTGCCAATGAAATGATAGCAGAGTACTATGAGGTAAATTATATAAATAGGTTGGGAAAGCAAAGTAACCTAAGCATGCAAGATACTATATTAAGTGTAGAAAACAGTATATGCATTGTGTATCATTTATATTTAAAAAGAAGGAAAGGGGGCCCTCCCTGGTGGTGCAAGGGGTTAAAAAACAGCAAAATGAAGCCATCTGCAGCCACCACAGTATGAGTTCAGTCCCCGGCCAGGGAGGTGACCCACATGGCACAGCAGACCTCTCCTGTCTTGCCTGCTACTCCCCTCAACAGTATATTTCAGTACATCTACCTGTTCTGCTACCCATTTGTCTCTGGTGAATCCTCTCACCCCCTGCTCCACTGACCTGTATCCCAGTTCTTGTATGCATAAATAAATAAATCTTTAAAAAAAAAAAAAGAAAGAAAAGGGTGAATAGTGGAAATTATTTTGAAATGTAAACAATAAAAGTGTTTCTTTTCTAGGAGAGATTGGTAGCAGGGAAACTAGAAATGTATTATTTACTCTTTTATGTCCTTTGAATAAAGCTTTTATAATTTTTATGACATAAGTAAGTATACATGTTTTAGAGAAACTGAAATGGGAAGATGGAAGGTCTACCTAGTACTACAGGTTAGAAATAGCATCTTCATGAGGCCTGTTAGCTATTTAATAGTGTCTAAAACATCTGGATATGAAGGCAGGTGCTTCCCAATTTATGGACATGAAAGCTCTCCCAGGTTATGCACAAATGGATAGTAATCAATATATATAATACTTATATATATATATATTCCCAAAATAAATCTATCTGAAAATGTGCCTACTGGGTTTCTATGTCCACTTTCCCCTTCTCAGCATCTCTCCTCTAATTTTACAAAAGAAAATCATACCTCTAGGCCATCCTGATTTTACTATCATTTTGGTCTAATGAGCAAAAATCTACAGAAGTTTTAAAGTATTGGTGTTCACACTGAGAAAGTGAATGACCCTAAACATTGAGATCAATTCTTTCATAATTTCTTATCCCCTAGTAATATTGAAGGAAACCTTTATTGAATTGTCAAATAAAAATGTATTTTAATGATGCACCTTCCTGTGACTTATAGAATATGGGAGCCATTCAAATTGAATGACATTACTGCAACAAAGCTCTTTTTTTTTTTTTAAGATTTTATTTATTTATGCATACAGAACTGGGGTACAGGCCAGAGGCACAGGGACGGTGAGAGGATTCACCAGAGCCAGAGAGAGAGCAGAACAGGCCAGCTGACGAAGTACACTGCTGATGGGAGCAGCTGGTGTGTCAGGAGCGGTCTGGCGCGCCATGTGGGTCACCTCCAGGGCAGGCGAGGATCAAACTCATGCTAAAGTGGCTTTAGCTTCTTAGTGCTGTGCCACTAGGGAGGGCCTCCTTTTTTTTTTTTTTAAAGATTTATTTATGCATAGAGAACTGGGGTATAGGCCAGAGGCACAGGGATAGTGAGAGGATTCACCTGAAACAGTGGGGAGCAGAACAGGCAGATCAACGAAGTACACTGCTGAGGGGAGCTGCGGGCGCGTCAGGAGAGGTCTGCCGCGCCATGTGGGTCACCTCCAGGGCCAGGGATCGGACTGGTGCTGCAGTGGCTGTAGACAGCTTCATAGTGCTGTGCTTTAACCCATTGTGCCACCAGGGAGGACCTGCAACAAAGCTCTTTCTATCCCCATCTAC
The DNA here is from genome assembly GCF_000260355.1 of Condylura cristata. Taxonomy (NCBI): domain Eukaryota; kingdom Metazoa; phylum Chordata; class Mammalia; order Eulipotyphla; family Talpidae; genus Condylura; species Condylura cristata. The sequence goes on along the minus strand of NW_004567122.1, from coordinate 24,249,930 downwards.
CTATTTAGGTTAACAAGTTTTCTCAGGATTAAATCTATGAAAATTAAATGTAGGAATTGAATTGATACTCTCTGTTACCATGGTCTAGTAGTAAGATCTATGAATATGTAAACTGGAAACAAAATCTATTAAGAGATGAATTTTCCAATAAAATTATTTTTATGTGTAATAGAGATTAAAATGTATCATGTTTTATGTTACTTTAATCAATTGTCTAGTAATAGTGGTAATGGTAACTTAATTCAGAATTTTTAAATACCTTTAAAATCTTATGGTTACAGTAGTTAAAAGACACAGTTTCAAATAATCTTTTTATTTTTATTATGAAGAAGTATCATAAATTATCACTAAAATTTTTTGGCTTAATGACAGTGTAAAAGTGCCAACTGTGGGCCCTCCCTGGTGGCACAGCGGGTTAAAGCACAGCACTGAGAATCTAAAGCTGTATGAGTTCGATTCCCCTGCCCTGAGGTGACCACATGGTGCGGCGGACTTCTCCTGACCCATCCACTGCTCCCCTCAGCAGTGTACTTCGTCGATCTGCCTGTTCTGCTCCCCACTGTCTGTTAAGCCTCTCATCGCCCCTGAGCTTCTGGCCTGTACCCCAGTTCTGTATGCACAAAATTAAAAAAAGAAAAAGTGCCAACTGTTTCGAACCCCAGCCAGGAATTGACTCACACAGTGCAGTAGACCTCTCCCATCTCACTTGCTCCTCCCCTCAGCAGTGAATTTCAGTTATCCAGCTGTCCTGCTTCCCACTCTGTTTCTGGTGAATCCTCTCGCCGCCCCTGCACCTCTGACCTATACCCCAGTCTGTATGCATAAATAAGTACATTTTTTAAAATGTCATTCCAACATTTATTTTTGCTTCTCCAGTTTCATTATACACGTATCTTGATTGCAGTAATACATAAAACTACATGAATTAAGATAGGGCTCCACTACATAAACACTGCTGATTTTTGGTTCATTGATAAAAATGCTACAGTGTGTGAATTTCAATGGTCATGAATTCTTGTGTAATTAAATAAATATTTCTACTTATTTTACAATGTAAAATGACAAATCAGTGACTCTTTACATATTATATCTATATATTTGTATTTATATATATTTATATCTGAACATCCAGGAAACAGGGACAGAAGCATTATCTAGAAAATAATAAAGAAGTTCAGGCTATAGAAATGTTAAATTTGCATGCCAGTCCTGGAGTAATAGAAGTAATTCTAATTACTTAGAGCTGCTATTTGATTTAGTATGCTTGTTTGGCAGAAATACAGTAACAAGTCATCTGTATATTTCATTAAAAAATCGCCAGATTCTTCTTTATAAATAGTGTAAGGGAGTATAGCTTGAAATATTAAGTCTTTGGCCTTTAGTCAGGAAATAACAATATGTTAGGGGATGTGCAGAAAAAAAGAAGGGAATTTTAAATTAAAAGTTTGTTTTTCTTTTTATATGACATGGTCATTTATAATATGACTCTGGAAATCCAAATTGTAAGTTACAGCTGTTGTAATGCTATTATTTGTTTTGTTCTGTTGTTTGATAAATAGTTGATTTAGTTGGCTTAGTCTTGTCATTCCAAGTTCATAACTAAAAAAGAAAACTCTGTACAGCTTATTTAGCTTCTAAGGTACAGTTGATGAAATCTGTCTTGCATAAGTGTTCGTTGACTGCATATACCATATGTAGCTTACAGTAGGAAACTCTTCATTTGATATTCCATGGAATAGCAGCCTCTGGATACTGTTATAAAAGACAAAGTATTTCTCCAGTATAAGAGTGTTGGGTCTGGCAGAATGGGTTTTTCTGATCTTTGTGTAATCATTCTACTAATAGCAGCTTTTTTTTTCCCCATGCCCACCCCACCTCATATTTATCAGCATTGGAGAAACTAATGTAGAGAAAAAGACCAAGAAAAAAAGGTATGTGTGGCTTTAGGAGTATTATATAGATAATGTGTGATACTAGTTGGAATATTAGGAAGTGTGATTTTAAAGTAGTAATAATAAGATCTGAAAATGAAGTCTTTTATTTGCAATTCATGATTAAATACCACTATTTTCTGATATGTTCCTCTCTCTACTTGTCTGGAATTTATAGCCATCACTATAAATTCACTACTCTTTTTTTTTCTCCAATTTCCAGAGCCCTTATACTTAGAAGTAGTAAATAATTTCTCTTGGCAGAATATGAAATTTATTGCTAAGAAATTATTGATCAGCTATATCTGGTCTAAAGTAGTTAACATTGTGAAATGTTTACCACTCTCTGTCATGTTTAAATAAACCCAGTTGTTACACTGCAGTTTCATTCTAACTTTATTCACTCAAACATAACATAGTGGATTTACTTACCTTAAACTCCATCAGATTACTAAAGTAAAAGGTCTTGTTGAAGGGGCAGGAGGAGCACTTTGGGGTCACTGTAGTTAGGCCATCTCCAGACCCTCAGTCTAGCCATAACACGCCGGCAGAGCTTTAGTATATACATGTACATGTCATACATGTACACGTCATGCATACGAAGTTGCTTTTGAATTTTGTAGTAATTTGTCAGTGTCCCAGGCAGCTAATGGTCGCTTGTCCAATAGGTCTAAGAGTGTCACCAGTTCCAGTAGCAATAGCAGTGACAGTTCAGCCAGCGACTCTTCCTCAGAGAGTGAAGAATCATCTACCTCATCCTCCTCAGCGGACAGTGACACTGATGAAAGCTCCTCCAGTTCGTCATCTTCCGCTTCCTCCACAAGTTCTTCATCCTCCTCTGATTCCGACTCAGATTCCAGCTCTTCCAGTAGCAGCAGCTCTAGCACAGATAGCAGCTCTGAGGAAGAACCACCAAAGAAAAAGAAAAAGAAATAGAATTGCTTCGCCTGTTTCAGAACTGATGGACTGAAAACATTAATGTGATTCTCAAAAGAGAATCAAGAATATGTTAAAGCCAAATAGATTAACTGGTCAAAATTTCTAGAGTTCAAAAAATTCTAAATGTTCTACATTGTCAGAGCAAAAAGAGTATTAAATGTGAAATATATAAATACTTTTTTATTTTAAGGGTAAATCTTGTTGTTCTTTTTTATCTTTAAATAAATGTCTCTAGGATTTAATCGGAGCTTAAATCCAGTAATTCTCTGTGATGAAATATGTTCTCTCTTCTCCCTGTGAAATAAATGCCATACTTTGTTATATGTTAATGGTGTAATCAGACATGCTTTCAGTATAATGTAACAGACTATCTGGCAATCAATTTCTAATGCTTTTGGCCCAGTGTTATTATGTAAGACTTAATACATTGTTACTGTAAGCTTAGATGTTTTCTTACTGTTAATAAATGTGCTCTGTTTTTTATGTTTATATTCAGAAGTTATTCTGATTTCTTGTCTTAAACGCAAAGTTCAAGGAACCCATTAACACTCCTTTTGGATGATACAAGCTTCAAGTTGCTGTGTTGTATCATTCATTTTCCTCTGGTTCTTTGAGTTTTCCTTTTCAGGAAAGTCACTCTAGAGGAACATAAAAAGGAACAAACTCTAAAATTACTTAGGAGACTAATATTGGTGCCTTTTGATTTAATTCAATGTATCAGAAGAGAAGCAGTTCTATAAAAAACTAACATAAGTAAAAGTGACATAAATGTCTTTGAATATTAATATGCTGTAAAAGGTATTCAATGGAAAAAAGGAGATAGGAAGAGGTAATTTTATAGAAAAGTAGCAATGTTAGATGCCTTTTATTAAGATTTTTAAAAACTTTATAAAGACTACCTTTTGCCATTTTTGCAATTATAGTATGAGAGTTTATATAACTGGTCAAATATGACAGTCTACTGCAAAATATGAATGATTTGGATTAATCTAGTATGTTGTCAAAAGTATATGTATAACTGGAATCAGCATGAAAATTTAAAAAGAAATACTGCAAATTATTTCTTTAAAGTACTCTTGTGAGATTTTTTTGGCCTAACATCAAATTGTGATGTCTTAAATTTTTGAAAAGGTATCATTTGTAGAAAAATCTTGATTTGTATTAAATATAGGTTTTTAAAACAGTGTTCTGTTGTTTTTTTTTTTAAAGGTTTATTTATGCATACAAGACCTGGGGTATAGTCGAGGTATGGGGGTGAGAGGACTCACCAGAAACAGCGTGGGGAACAAAACAGACAGATCCACAGAAATACACTGCTGAGGGGAGCAATGGGCAGGTCAAGAAAGGTCTGCCACACCATGTGGGTCACCTCCCTGGCCAGGGATGGAACCCATGTTTCAGTGGCAGCTTCACAGTGCTGTGCTTTAACCTGTTGTGCCATCAGGGAGGACCCAGTGCTGAGACTTTAACACTTGTGTCACCAGGGAGGCCCCTGAAAATGTTTTGTTTATTTTTATGAGAAAATAGTGGAAATTACTTTTGAAGAAAATGGGTGTCTACTAAAATGTTGAAATATATGTGTTGTGAGTTTAAGGAGACGGTAATTACCTCTAAGTTTTACAGAACCCTCTGCTTTCAATAATTGTAAATTTTCAAAAGATGTTTCAAAGACTCCATATAGGTTATATCAATTGACAAGTAAATTTAATAAATTACTAACTCAACACATTATAACACTCATAGTTGAGCAGTGAACCTGACGGAGAAAAAAAATGTGTGCATAGTTTGCATCATTTGCAATTAAATAAATTTCAGTTTGTGCTCATTTTATCTTAAACTTCTATTATCTTTGTTAGCATACTTAATTCCAGTACTTACTTCTTTTGAATATTTTGCAAATTCTAATTACAAAAGTTTGCTGATACAACCATTAAAAGATGTGCTTGAAGAAGTCCAGAGTGCAGAAACTTCATTGTTCTCTAGTCACATATCACTTAAAAAAAGCAGGACTAATGGCAAAATAGAGATGGATATCCAGAGTTTCTCCCCAAGTTGTCTGTAGGTGGAACTCTGGAACTTGAGTCCCTGGCAAATGTAAGTGCATTATTTCTCAACCACAATCAAAACAAAAAAATCATAGGTTTTTCATTCCAAAAATGATCTATTAGAATGACTAATAGATTTTTATTATGCTAGAATTTTATCCTAGAATCAAAATATGGCTTTAGATCACCAATTAGCATTGGAGATGGAAAATATGCAGAGAAGGTACAATTAGTGGTTTTATTTATTCTCTTAGCTATTTTAATTGTAGATTTACAGAACAGTTGTAAAAATAGTACAGTTTCCATATATACCTCTCATATTGTCCCCTAATATTAGTATGTCATATTACAATAGTATGTGATCAGAACCAAGAAATTAGTTATTTAAAAATTTGACTCCTTCTTCACCAGATTTTCCACTAATGTTCTTTTCTGTTTTATAACACTACCCTGAAAATGCATTCAGTTACTTCAACTCTCCTACAGTCTCTTAACAGATCGTCTTCCCTTGTTCTTCATATCCTTAACAGTTCTTAATAGTATTGCTCAGTTTTGTTGAATGTTGCAGCGTTTCTGGTGTTTTCTCATGCTTGAACTGAGGTTATGATTTTTTGAAAAATCACACAAATGAAGTTCTGTCCTTAGTTCATCTTGTCACAGAGAGGATTCCTAATGTCAACATTATCTACTTATAACTGGTTACACAGACCTTAATTATTTGGTGAAGGTATTTTCTGCCACATTTCTCCATTTTAGAGTTACTGTCTTCCCCTTTTCATTTAAAATCTTGGGGGAGATACCTTGAGGCTGCAGACTGTTTCTCCTCATATATGCTCTCTAATTTTATTTTTCTATTATTATTTTTTAAAGGATTTATTTATTTATTCATACAGAACTGGGGTACAGGCCAGAGATGCAGAGGGTGAGAGAATTCACCAGAGACAGAGTGGGGAGCAGAACAGGCAGATCTATGAAATACACTGCTGAGGGGAGCAGCGGGCGGGTCAGGAGAGGTCTGTCGCGCCATGTGGGTCACCTCCGGGGCAGGCGGGAATCGAATTCATGCGGAAGCGGCTTTAGATTCTCAGTGCTGTGCTTTAACCCGCTGCGCCACCAGGGAGGGCCTCTATTATTATTTTTAAGGTTTATTTATTTATGCATATAGAACTGGGAACAGGCCAGAGGTGCAGGGGCCGTGAGAGGATTCACCAAAGACAAGAGTGGGGAGCAGAACAGGCAGATCAATGAAGTACACTGCTGAGGGGAGCAGCTGGCAAGACAGGAGATGTCTGCTGTACCATATAGGTCACCTCCAGGGTCTGGGATCCAACTCACACTGAAGTGGCTGTGGCCAGCTTGCAGTGCTACGTCCTAACCCATTGTGCCACCAGGGAGGGCCCCAATCCTTATTTTTAAAGATCTATTTTTATTTATGCATACAAGAACTGGAGTACAGGCCAGAAGTGCAGGGGTGAGAGGATTTACCAGAGACTGAGTGGGGAGCAGAACAGGCAGATTGACTGAAATTCATTGCTGAGGGGAGCAGTGGGCAAGATAGGAGAGATCTACTTGGCCATGTGGGTCAGCTCCTGGCTGGGAATCAAACTTGTGCTGCAATGATGGTGATAGCTTTATAGTGCTGTGCTTTAACCCCTTGTACCACCAGGAAGGTACCTGGGGTATAAGCCAGAGGTGCAGGGGGTGAGAGGACTCTCCAGAGACAGAATGAGGAGCAGAACATGTGAACTGCTGAGGGGAGCAGAGAGAAAGGCAGAAGAGGTCTGCTGTGCCATATGTGGGCCACCTCGCTGGCCAGGGATTGAACTCAGGCTGTAGTGGTGATAGTGTTGAGAAATCCCATGCCACCAGGGAGGCCCTATTCTTTTTTTATTTTGTTTTATTCCTTTACTGTGACATTCAGAGAGTGAGCAATAGTGAACAGCTATGTTTAACCAGTCATGATTAATGGGTATTACATTAAAATTAAATGAGACACAATACAAGTTGTTATATGCTAAGAGCCACTTGGGGTAAGGTGAATAAACGCTATTGGACCATGATGATAAATCTCAGCGTGAGCTCTTAACTCTCCCAACAATTCTGAACAAAATAAAAAATGAAAATCATAAAAAAAATTTCTTGTATTGGCTTGATAACATTATTCTCTTCAGGAGTTCTGCATGGGGGGACCTTCCCTGATGCCTCAAAGGGTTAAAATGCAGCACTGTGAAGCTATCTGCAGCCACTACAGCAAGAAGGGAGCTGACCCACACGGCTGCAGCAGATCTCTCCTGTCTTGCCTGCTGCTCCCCTCAGCAGTGCATTTCAGTCAATCTGCCTGTTCTGCTCTCCAATCTTGCTGGTGAATCCTTTCGCTCCCTGTACCTCTGCCCTGTACCCCAGTTCTTACATGCATAAATAAATACATTTTAAAAAAAGTTCTGGGCCCTCCCTGGTGGCACAACAGGTTAGGACTCAGCACTACAAACTAGCCACAGCCACTTCAGTGTGAGTTCCATCCCTGGCCCTGGAGGTGATCTACATGGCACAGCAAACCTCTCCTCTCACCCGCTGCTCCCCTCAGCTGTGTACTTCATCAATCTGCCTATTCTGCTCCCTGCTCTGTCTCTGGTGAAGCCTTTCACTGTCCCTGTATCTTTGGACTGCACCCCAGTTCTGTATGCATAAATAAATAAACCTTTTTTTAAAATTTCTTAGGGTATTCTGGAAAGATGACTCTGTATTAGGAAAATCCATAATAAATTCTAGAATTATGAAAAATGTAAGCCAATACAACTAGATCCCTGTACTAGGAAAATCATACCTAAATAATTAGCTCTCTTGAAGGGAATCAGTGAATATGTAGACAAAAGAGAAAATACTCCTTCACTTCTTTATTCAGACAAAATTTAACAACTCTTCTTATTAAGTATCTGTCTATGCCCTCTGAGGATTCATAGTCTATTAATAAACTAGTACAGATAGGTCTTAAGTGCAGCAAACAAGTCACTAGAGAGCTTAGAGTCTTAATTGCTGGAAGAGTTTGGAAAAAAGGCTTTCAGGGGAAGCCTGAGAAAGAGTTGTTGAACATGGCTGAATGCCACTTTTTATGTAAGACTTGCTGGGGTTGAGATTGTAGAGGTGGGAAAATTGTTATATTAACAAAGGTAGTGCATGTCATGCTAAGAAGTTTATATTTTATCTGTGGATGACAAGAGAATCTCACATTAAACCATTTTTTAGAGTGTCAAAACTGGAGTAGAGAAACCAAGTAAGTAACTTTAACTATAAAAAAAGAGTCAAGTCTCAAGCCTTCACTGAGTATTAAACTGTTTGTGACCCAGACTTTATACTCCATTTGTCAGAAATGATACAGCTTTTCTCGTAAGTGTGGTGACGTTAATCTAAACCTAGAAAGAAATCCAAATCCTACTACCAGGTCCTTCAGGAAATATCACAAAAAGAGAAAAGAACAGCAGTAAGGCAAGGAAGAAACAAAAATTAGTACGGAAATAACAAAATTAATAAATAATAATAATGGCATTGTAAAAATATATGTGTATATGTGTTATTAATACTCAGCCATGTAAAATACAGTTAACTGATCAGGTGAGAAAGGTGGTGACAGGTATGAAAGGTAGTGGGAAGGAGGAAGTGAGTGGCATGTGGATTGCGGTGGTGAGAGGGGTAAATGGCAAGGTTTTGAGGTCTGTTCTTTAGATGATGCTGGGGAGGTCACAGAGAGGACATGGCTGCCGTGAGATGGCAAACGAGGGGGTCTGGTGACTCTCGCTCCTTCCCCTGTCCTTGGAGTGTGCTTCTGCTTGCCTTCTGTTGGCTACGAGTTGCCCAAGGACAGAGCCTTGAGACAGTGATGTGTTGAGACAGCACAAGCGACTAATCCCTCTTAAGGCCTATTACATATTTAACATTTGGTGGGAAGATGCAGAAATCTACTCCTCTTGTGGCCACCCAGGAGAACGCTCATCTACCAATCTGGAGTGGTCTGACCGCTTCTTGCACCTCTCCCTGCCCTCCATACATGAGGAAGTTTGCAAACTAACACTGAATATTGAAATAAAAATACCCATTTCTGTACTATGGTAACAGTAATAGCATCCACCACTTGAAAAATATAAATGAACCCTGACAATGGGAGAAAATATTTCATTGACATAATGGTATACTATAGTTTTGGGAAAATGGCAGCTACCACTTGGGGATACAAAAATGTATCCAGAGTTTGATAGTGACCAAGTGCTATCAGTTGTCATATTTGGGTGGCTATAATGTAGATTAGATTCTTCCTTTCCTTTGCAAATTTTAAAAAAGCATTTAGGGGTCTCCCTGGTGGTGCAGGGGTTAAAGTCTCAGCATTATCAAGCTATTGCCAGCCATTGCAGCATGGGAACTAACCCACATGGTGCAGCAGTCTTCTGTCTCGCCTACTGCTCCCCTCAGCAGTGTATTTCAGTGGATCTGCCTGTTTTGCTCCCCATCCTGCCTCTGGTGAATCTTCTGATGCCCCATATGTCTGGCCTACATTCCGACCCTTGTATGCATAAATATATTTTTAAAATATAAAAAAAGAAAAAGGCCTCCCTAGTGGTTCAGGGGTTAAGTCTCAGCACTATCAGGTTATTGCCAGCCACTGAAGCATGAGCTGGATTCCCGGTCAGGGAGCTGACCCACATGGCATGGCAGACTTCCCTGTCTCGACTGCTGCTTCCCTCAGCAGTGTATTTCAGTCAAGCAGCTTGTTTTGCTCCCCACTCTGTCTCTGACGGATCCTCTTATGCTCCGTACTTCTTGCCTATACCCCAGTTTTTGTATGCATAAGTAAACAAAATAAATCTTTTCCAAAAATCTAAAAAAAAAAACAGTAAAATTGCATTTAGGTACAGTTTGGCATACAGTAACTATACATATTTAAATTTATATTTGGGAAGCTTTTAAATTTTGTATAATGCTATGGTTAATCCATCAAAAAGAAATATAAATCTTAAATATTTGTATGTATAATAAGAGAGCTTCAAGATATGAAACAAAACTGATAGCAATAGTAGAAAAGTTCATAATAATACTCAATGCCCATATTAAGTAACTGACAAAACAAGTAGATTAAAAATCAGTAAGGCACAGTGGGTTAGGACACAGCACTGCAAGTGAACAGCAGCCACTTCAATGCGAGTCTGATCCCAGTCTGGAGGTGACCTACATGGCGCCGCAGACCTCTCCTGACCCGCCCGCTGCTCCCCTCAGCAGTGTACTTCATCATTCAGCTTGTTCTGCTCCCCACTCTGTTTCTGGTGAATCCTCTCATGACCCCTGAACCTCTGGCTTGTTACCCCAGTTCTGTATGCATAAATAAATAAATCTTTTTTAAAAAACAAGTAAGGTTATAGAAGACTTGAAAAACACAACCAATCAATTTATAAAATACCCCACCCAACAAAAGTGCATCTAGAACATTTATTAAGGTCTATTTAGTAAGATATAAAACAAGTCACAATTGGGCCTCCCTGGGTGGTGCAACAGGTTAAAGTGCAGCACCACAAAGCTGGTAGCAGCCGCTTTAGCACCAGTTCAATCCTGGCCAGGGAAGTGACCCACATGGCACAGCAGACCTTTCCTGACCCACCCGCTGCTCCTCTCAACAGTGTATTTCAGTCAGTCTGCCTGTTCTGCTCCCCACTCTGTCTCTGGTGAGTCCTCTCACCCCCCTGCACCTCTGGCCTGTACCCCAGTTCTGTATGCATAAATAAATAAATCTTTAAAATAAAAAATAAATGTCTGAAATATTGACTGCCTTGGGAAATGAATGTAAAAGGATTCAAGTTTTACCAGGTAAAGTCTCTGATCAGTGGAATTAAATAACAGAAAATCTCTGAAAAGTACCCCAATATATAGAAATTAAATAATAAAGCTTTATATAACTCATGGGTCCAAGAACTCACAAGGAAAATTAGAAAATATTTTTAACTAACCAGAGCAAAGCATATCAGTACTTGTGGGATGTCTTTAAAGCAATAGTTTGGGAAGACTTACAAAACTCATTTATTTTTTAAAAAATATTTTATTTATTTATGCATATAGAACTGGGGTACAGGCCAGAGGTGCAAGGGCCATGAGAGAATTCACCAGAGATAGAATGGGGAGCATAACAGGCAGATCGAGAAGTACACTGCTGAGGGGAGCAGTGGGTGTGTCAGGAGAGGTCTGCTGTACCATGTGGATCACCTTGGGGGCCAGGGATGGAACTCACAATGAAATGGCCACAGCCAGCTTCTCAGTGCTGCACTCCAACCCACTGCATCACCAGGGAGAGCCAACACCCACTTTTTTAAAAAGATAAGTCTAAAGATACAAGAAAAATAAGAACAAATACAAAATAAGCAGTTGGAAGGAAGTTATAAAGATCAGAATGAATAAAAATAAATGAGCAAATGATAGAGAGAAAATCAATGATTCCTAAAGGTGGGTCTATAAGATCAATAAAATTAATAAACTTCTAATCAGATTACTCAGGATAAAAAGAGAAAAGATACAAATTACCAACATCAGGAGAAGAGAGAGATGACATCACAGATTCTAGACATTAAAAGGGCCCATAAGGGAACAGTATAACAATCTTGCTCATTTAATAATAAACCAGATGAAATGAAAAAAAATCTTTGAAAGCCAAATGGATTTTTTTCACTGAAGAATAAGCAGATTACCTGAACACCCTGTATTTATGAAAAAAATTGAATTTGAAGTAAATATCCTTCCACAATGAGAATTCTATTTTTTAAGTACATAGTTTTAAAAATATACATTTAAATTTATAAAGTAAAAGGGAGTAAACTTCAAACAGGAAACAATATGCACACAGGTTATGCATGTGGTTTCGCACTGGATATGAAATGAAACCAATATAAAAAATTAAACTTTAGTGTTCATTAGTGGGTGTTTTCTCCTTGTAGACTGTTTAAAACCACTAAAAATATGTGAGAAAATGGTTTGGCTTGGGACAACCAGTGAGCTCTCACTTCCTGTTATGAATGCCCTGTATACTGGCATGTAGTGTGTCAGGGCTAATCTATGTGACCCACAGAATAATACAAAACTGAGGTGTGACTTCAGAGGCTAGGTCATAAAATGCATTTCAGCCTCTGCCTGATCTCTTGAAACACCCACTCGATGAACCAGCTTCCACCGCTTGAGGATACTCTAGCAGCCTTGTAGAGAGACCTGTGGAAAGTAACGGAGTCCTCCAACCTGTCAGTCTAGCCAGGAAGCCACCTACAAAGCAATTCCTGCACTCCTGGTTAAGGTTTCAAATGACTACAACCTCTCAAGAGACCCCAAGCCACAACTGCCTAGCAAAGCCACACCTAAATTCCTGGCCCATAGAAATTGTGAGAGATAAAAAGTGGTCATTGTTAATAAGTCATTACGTTTTAGGAATCTGTTATGCAAAAATAAAAACTAATGCTTACATATTTTAAATTAAACAATTTGTAAAGACCATGCTCAAGTTTCTGCTCAAAATTCATTATCTTTGATGGCACACGGGTGACTTGGTGATGGGAAACCCACGGGGATTACAATTGAGATGGAAAAAAAAATGTAGAAAATGATGTAAAAATAAACTGTTGTAAAATAAAAAAAAAAATTCATTATCTTTGAAAGGTTTTCCTAGCCAACCTAAGATAGCACCTGCATTCACTGTAAACTTTTCCTCTTTGAATTTACACCTGAAACGTGTGTGTGTGTGTGTGTGTGTGTGTGTTCCTTCTCCACTGAAATGGAAATTACATGAGGGCTAGAACTTTATTTTGTTTACTACTGCCTCTAGATTTAGAATGTCTATAATGTTACCTGGCATATGACAGACACTTGATAACTGTTGAAAGAAGAAATAAATTAATAACAAGTAAAATCATTAATATTCATATTTGCCTTAATAGTATACTTGGTTTTATAACTGGGGAAAGTGGGTACTAGTGAGGAAAGTGAGTTTTGTGTGAATTTTCACTTTTCTTAATGTTTGTGTTAGAATCATTACAAGTGCCTTTTTAAAGGAAAACAGAAAACAATGCTGACAGCTTACACTTGCACTTTTTGTTGATTTGCTTTTATTAAGAGGACACTATGGTTGACAGTGCCCTCAATTATCCCTGACTCCCAGTATTTATATTGTTCCACAGTCCATTCCAACATGGAATGGGACAGACTTATACAACCAAAGGGATACTGCATACATGAATGTGACTTCTGAGACAGGACTGGTGAGTACATTGAACATTTTATATTGACTTTCTCAACAGCTGAATTGATTCACAAGGTTAAACAATGATAAGGAGGCAGCTACCACAGCAATTTTCCAAGTCACTTCTGTCTAAGCATTTACTGATGGACAATACATTCAATCCTGTTTGTAGTAGCCAAAGAAATATATCCAGAAAAAGTAAGCTTGTTTAAGGTTATTAGGTGAAAATATTCCAAGCAATATCATAGTCAATGAAAGAACAAATTAAGTGATATCAACTGGCTTTCTTTGACTCTTTTTTTTTTTATAGTAAGTTCTTGAGGTATAGTTAGCATACCACACAATTCACCCATGTTAAGCACAGAATTGCAAAACCATCACCATAATCAGTTATAGAACATTTCCTCCCCTATAAAGAACCCTTAGGCATTAGCAGTCACCTACTTTTGCCACAACTATCACCCATAGGTAAACACTGATCTACTTTCTGTCTCCATAGATTTGCCTAATGTAGATATTTCATATAGATGATCTGGTATAATATAATGTTTTCAAAGTTCATCTGTTGTGTTGCGTCTACCAGTGTTTAATTTCTTTTTATTGCCCAATAATATATAATTTCATGAAAATAGTACAATTTTTAAAAGATTTTTTGAGGTTTATCTTTTTTTTAATTTAAAGTTTTACTTATTTATGCATATAAGAGCTGGAATATAGGCCAGAGGTGCAGGGGGATGAAAGGATTCGTCAGAGACAGAATGGGGAGCAGAATACACAGATCAGATCTACTGAAACACCCTGCTGAGGGGAACAGCTTGTGAGACAGGAGAGGTCTGTCTGCATCATGTGGGTCACCTCCCTGGCCAGGGATCAAACTCATGCTGCAGTAGCTATGGCTCACTTCATAATGCTGTGCTTTAACCACTTGTGCCACTAGGGAGGGCCCACTACATTTTGTTTATTCATACTTGGGTTGTTTTTCATCTTTTGGCTATTATGGATAATTTTACTATAAATATTTGTAGACAAGTTTGTATGTGGACATATGTTTTCAATTCTCTTGGGAAAAAGAAATGGAATTTCTAGGTCATATGGTAACTTAATGTTTAACATCTTCCAAAGCAGCGGTACAATTTTACATTCCACCAGCAAGCTATAATTGTTCCAGTTTCTCCATTTTCTAAAAAGATTTATTTTTATTTACTTATGCATAGGAGAACTGGGGTGTGCCAGAGGTGCAGGGGGTGAGAGTGTTCACCAGAGACAGAGTGGGGAGCAGAACAGGCAGATCTACTGAAATACATTGCTGAGGGGAGCAGTAGGCAAGATAGGAGACGTCTACTGTGCCATGTGGGACAGCTTCCTGGTCAGAGATTGAACTCATGCTGCAGTGGCTGCCAATAGTTTCACAGTGCTGAAACTTAAACCCCAGGTCATCAGGGCAGTCCACAATAACTTTCTGAATTACAGGTAATGTCAAGTTGCTTTCTATACTTTCTGTACTATCCAGTTTCAAGAAGTAAAATGTCCACTACTAGTCAAATTAACAGCATACATCTTTCTGAGCTCAAGCTATAGTGCCTACAAAGTTTCCCAAACTTTAATTCCACTGTAAGAAAAGTTCTAACATTTCATAACTCTTTTAACTGTATAATGAAGTATATCCCATTCAAACTTTAATTGGAGGTGATTAGTCTTCTTTTTAAAAAGATTTATTTATTTATGCATACAGAACTGGGGGACTGGCCAGAGATACAAAGTAGGAATTAGAGGATTCACCAGAGACAGAGCAGGGAGCTGAAGCAGAGCAGGCTGATCGATGAAGTATACTGCTGAGAGGAGCGGCAGGTGGGTCAGGAGAGGTCTGCCTGCCATGTGGGCCACTTCCCTGGCTGGGGCTCAAAATTGTAGTGAAGCAGCTGCTGCTAGCTTCACAGGGCTGCACTTCAACCCATTGGGCCAGGAAAGGCCTGGAAATGATTAGTCTTCTATGTAATAATGTGTTCTAAGGCATGCATTAAGAGGAGAATCTAATAAAAATCTATACATTTTTCCAAGCAACAAATATTCTTAATTAATATTATAGTGATATCAATATTTAGCAGTATCCACCTGTGTAAAAAGATGTTTTCAAAAATGAAATGCATCAGGTCTCATCAAAGATCAGCATTAACAGAAGAATACCTGAAATTACATTTGATATAAAAACTATTAACTGTGAATCCTAGTTAAGTGAAATATTAGCCCTACTCCCTACTCCCACCCAAAAAAAAAAATTGTTCTCATTAGCAGATAAAAATTACGAAAGTTAATGATTATGTTTTTACTTTCATTAGTAAAAAAATGATGGAAAATTTTTAGATCATTTTGTAGACTAACATAAAAATCCTTTGTTACCCCACTAGCCCCGCAAAGCTTATTTATAATATGGTCTTTCCAGAAAACATTTGCCAGCCCCTGGTTTAGGTGAAACTAATGCAAGAAAAAAAGCAAAAGACCAAGTTTTAGTACACCTCCATTCAGAAGTCAGGAAAATGTAAAAGAACTGTAAATAAGAGTTAAGAATTGCAAGGGAGAAAAACTCAATGTAGCATCTCAAAAACTACAGAGAATTTTGGTCAACTGTGTTGATGGCACTAGGTACACATCAAGATTAGTTTTGGATTTGGTAATGTGAGGGTTGGTGGTGATCTTGGTGTGTAGCTTCAGTGTATCCCATCCATGTCCCCTCACTTCTACCATCTCAGGAGTGCCACTATGATTTTCAATTATGTAGCTGTTCCTGATTTTATTTGCCTGAAAACGTTCTCCAACTGCTTTATTCACATGCCACAGGCTGGAGCTTCTGAGTAATTAACACCCTCAGGGGCAACCCTCAACAGTGACAAATAAGAGTAGTTATATATATATATATATATATATATATATATATACTCCAGATTCCTGGCCTTTCAGATGGAGTAACTCAGAGATATGTTCTCTTAGTTTCCCCAGTGTTCCCAAAAAGGATTAAAAAGGGGAAGTTTTCAGTTGAAGGAGGACAGAAAAGGACCAGAAGGAGGGAGGGAGGAATATGGGGGACTATGGTGATGAAGGCAGCAAAGTGGGGGGAGGTAGAAGTAAACATTGTTTTAAAATGAACAATAATGTGAACAGATATATAAATTAATAACAAAAAAGAATGGGAAAACTGTACTCTCAGGCTATTTAAAACAACCATCTCCAGAAATTTGATTTGTAGTTATCACATTCTAAGTAACAGCGAAGATTTGGACTGATCATGGCTGCAGTTGTTAATGGTCTCCAGTTCAGGCTGAAGATTGACTATGAGGTGGGATACAGAAATGACACCATCTATATTCATTCAGATTATTGTCAATGTTATTTCAGTTGTCATATTTAACATACCTATTATTCCAGGAATATTTTCATCAGGAAGATAAAATTGCAAACAGCTATATTGTTCATTCAGAAACTTTCAAACTCCTGAAAATCCTGAAATGAACACTGAACTGCCCAACATTTCTGTAGATGACGTCAAGTGATTTTTTTACATGTGAGGAAGACAGAATAAAGGTACCCCAAAAATAACTAAAATACTAACACCTCAAATTTTTGAATATGCATTGCTATGTGGCAAAGGGGAATTAAGATGGCAGATAGAATTTAAGCTGCTAATTCAGTTTATTTTAAAATAGAGAGATTATGGGGGGACTTCCTGGTGGTCTCAGCACTATGAAGCTATCTGCAGCCACTGCAGCAAGAGTTCCATCCCTGGTGGAGCAGACCTCTCCTGTCTCACCTGCTGCTCCCCTCAGCAGTTTCAGTCCATCTGCCTGTTCTGCTCCCCACTTTGTCTCTCATGCCCTGTCCTCTCTGGCCTGTATCCCAGTTCTGTATGCATAAGTAAATAAACCTTTAAAAAAATATTTTACCCAAAAAGCCCCCAGAAAGGATTGACCTTGCCACCCCAGTGGGATCTGTGTCAGATCTCAGATTTACAGAATTATAAAATGATAAAGTTGTATGAGTAGCAACAGAAAAGAAATACATTCTCTAAGACCCTAAATTCCTTATGTTATGGTCACTTATTCTAACATTATATCTTAGTTTTTACCCAGGTTTAACCCAGCCCCCCCAAATTGAAAAGCTCCTTTAAACCAGACCCCAAAATCTTACAAATAATTCATCTTCTTTCATGGGAATGCTACTGACTTTGTAAAGTTACTGGTATCTTTTATTAGTAAGTAAAACAGTCACTTTTGCCTTATCAACATTCTGTTTTGGTGGTATTTTTTGGGAGCCAGCATTTTGGACAATAATTTTATATGTGTGCCTAGAACAGTAACTGTTTTAGGTAACTAATAGGTAGGAATTTAATAAATATTTGATACAGAATGGATGCAGCACCTGAGTTCTAATATAATATGGAGTAATGCTTTTGTAGAAGTAATTACGACTTGGCATTTTCTCTACCTAGATGTGACTTTCATAAAAATTTTGAAAGCCTGAATGAAACTTTTTCCATATTTATCTTAGATTTACTCATAATCATTCAAACTTATAAACAACACAGATGCCCTTCAACTGATGAATGACTATGACATGTCATATATCCATATAATAAATACTACTCAGCAATACAAAGAAATAAACTAAAAAAGAATTTTTTTTTAAAGATTTATTTATTCATACAGAACTGGGGGACAGGCCAGAGGCTCAGGGGCGGTGAGAGGGTTCACCAGAGACAGAGTGGGGAGCAGAAGAGGCAGATCGACGAAGTACACTGCTGAGGGGAGCAGCGGGCAGGTCAGGAGAGGTCTGCCGTGCCATGTGGTCACCTCCGGGGCAGGCGGGAATCGAACTCATGCGGAAGTGGCTTCAGCTTCTTAGTGCTGTGCTTTAACACGCTGCGCCACCAGGGAGGGCCTAAAAAAGAATTTTTAAAAATGTACACACCCAAAAAAAAAAAAATGTACACACCCAAACATAATGGATGAATCTCAAAGACATTATGCTAAGTGAAAGGAACCTGACTTAACATACTATATACTCCCCCCCAAATTTGTAACAATAAATAAACCGAAAACCTTTAAAATAAAAAAAATAATGGACTACATACCTGTGTGAGGTCATGTAAACAGATATCCTGGAAGAAGTACAACTACAGGGACAGAGTCTTTTTCTCCTACATTTATGGTTGTATTTTCTGTTGTTTCTCCATTCTGTGCAGTTGATTTACATTGTTCTGGAACATAAAGACAGAAAATGTACTTGTAAATAAATGAATATGATTAAATAAAATGACAGGGCATTTAAATATGACAAACTGAGAAATAATTTTAGCATCTTTTGCTCTTATTGCTGCAAGGGAAGGATTCATGGTTGTAGAGGAATGCCAAAGAAAAGTCTAGTTACCACACTCAACCTCTTCGTGGTTTTTAAGTAAGTCTCACTTTATAGTGAAAAATTATCATGATCTTTTATGGTACAAAATGCCTATTATCATTTGGTTAACCAAATAACATTCATCTCAAAGTAAGTGAAGGAAATTTCTTGCAAAGTTTCACTACAATTTGCATACTAGTATTTAATTACTGTGTGAAGTGACAAATATCCTTTCTTGTTTCCTCTTTCATCTTCACTATGTCCAAAAACAGGCTTGTAAATCTCGTTAAGCAGAACTTAAAAGAAAGCAAGTGTAACTAGAGGATAATTTGGCAATACCTACCAAAAGTAAAAATGCCTTTTGATCTAAATTTATTGTTATACTTGGCCATTGCAGGGGGTTATTTCCTCTGGCTTAGTTTCTAATAGGAATGGTTTGGTAACAACTTAAATGTCTACATGTAGGAAATCGGTTAGTTTATGATAGTGTAAGCAATGGAGTACTATACTGTCCTTACAAAGAGAATTCTTTATGTAGCTATATGAAAAGATATTCAGGGTGTGTTAAGTGAGAAGAGAACTAACAGTGTCTAGAGTGTATTATCTTTTATGCAAAAAGATTAGCTAGGAGTAGTTGAAGGACAGAGATGGGGAATGGCAATTATTTTTTACTGTACTGTGTCCTAATTTGTTTTAAATTTTGCATTAAATTAAATTTCCTGTCTTATGTAGATAACTACTGATAAAACTACAGAGTGAGGCTTCGAAGAAACAATTTTTTTAAAAGATTTATTTATTTATTCATATAGAACTGGGTACATGCCAGAGATGCGGAGGGTGAGAGGACCCACCAGAGACAGAGTGGGGAGCAGAACAGGCAGATCGACGAAGTACACTACTGAGGGGAGCAGCGGGCAGGTCAAGGAGGGGTCTACCTCACCATTTGGATATCCTCTGGGGCAGGCGGGCAGGCGGGGACCGAACTCATGCGAAGTGGCTCAAGCTTTTTAGTGCTGTGCTTTAACCCGCTGCGCCACCAGGGAGGGCCGAAACAATATTTTTTTTTTAAGGAAAAAATTATGTTTCTATTAGTGCTGGTGAGTGATCTGCTATTAAAGCCGATAAAAACATTTTCCATAAGCACGTTCACTATAGTTTATTATAAAGCTCTTCAAAACCCTTTAATTTTATTTAAAAAACTCCTTAAGACGCTAAGGTTCACAATAAGTAGAAAGTGAAATGCCAACCACAAAAATCCAACTCAGCTTCGTGAAGCACCTTCATCGAAACAACAGGTCAAAGAAAATGATCAAGTGTTTTCCCAAAGAACCAGAGGTAGTTTTTCTGGACAGGCACTATTGGAAAATACCGTGTTTAGCGACTTAGTCTCAATTAAGTGACAGCTTGCCCTACGTGCACCGTAAGAGGAGAACGAATTAAAAACGAGGCTGAAGAAAATGTTCGAATGACGAAGAAAAGGGGCCGCTTTGGCTTCTTGAGAGAAGTTCAAGCGAGGTTCTCAGTAGCCTCCCACCTAAATCCCCTACAGATTTCCTTCCCAACCGCCCAGCCTCGGCCGCTGGAAGCGGATCTAAGGGGTCTGGGTCACCGGAGACCCCCAGGAGCGCAGACGGCCCGACGCCCTCAGCCTCAGCCCAGAACCAGTCGATCCGGCTCCGCGCGGCTCCGCCCTTTCGAGCCTTGCTAGCGGCTACGCGTGAGGGTGTGCGCGCCGGGAAGTGCAGCAGGTCGGGTCCTGCCCGGCCGGTCCTGCCCGACGCGGCCACCGGGCCCCGCGGCTCCGGCCTAGGTCACTCGGGTCGGTGCTCGCCT
>NW_004567122.1:24225260-24229440 GCF_000260355.1 Condylura cristata | reverse complement strand
CGGCGTCGCCACGTGACGCCTCGCCCCCGCCCGGCCCTGGTCACATGGGTGGCGCGGCCGCTGCGTCAGTCCCAGTCTTGGCTGCCTAGTCGAGCCGCCGTCGCCGCCGCCAGCGGACGGGGCGGGGATCCCGGTGCCAGGTCCTCGTCAGCCCGCCCCTGCCGCCTCAGTCGGCCGTCCCGGGCAGGGCCCGACCGTCATGGAGCCGGGCGGGACCTCCGTCTGTTCCGAGTGAGGTGCGTCGCCGTCGCCGCCGCCAGAGCTTTCGAGATCTCCCCAACCCCCGCCGCCGCCGCCGCCCGGAGCCCCTCGCCCTTGGCAGCCCGTCGCCGCCCCCCGGGCTGGCTTGAATGCGCGTCCGGTAAAGGTGCAGGCCCGGCGCCGCCGCTGCCGCAGCCGGGAGATGGTTCGGGCCTAGTGGAGCGGGGACTGGAGGTGAGAAGGGCTGACGGGCTGACTGAGGGCTGGGCCGGGTCGCGGGGGGGGGGGGGGCGGGTGGGAGTTGGGGCGGGGGGCGGGGGAGACCGGGTTCGGCTGCGCGCTCCGGGAGACCCTTGGGGTTAGGCTGCTAGATCCGGTCTTGGCCCCTCATCTTCACGTTCCCCTTCCCCCTAAATAAATAAATAAGTAAAAAAAGGCTAACCCAATCCTAACAAAAATTCCCAGAAATCACCTTTCCCCATTTCTCCTTTCGTTCCTTAATCCATACCTTCGCTCCGAAATTTCATCGAGTGATTGGCTACTTTTTATCACCCTCTAATTTGAAGTTATTTCTAGTTGAAGGGAAAATAGGCCTAGATTCTGGCTATCATTACCCTACTAGTTCTCGCTTTCCTTCTCGCGATCCTGCGCACGAACACCACCCCCCCTCCTGCCCAAAAAAAAAAAAAAAAAAAAATCCGCCTTCTACTAGCGTAGGGGTTGACTAAAAATGGGAACGTGGGGGTGTAAGACTAGAATACCCCCCCATAACTTCTGAATCGGCCTGTTAGACGGTTATCCCTATAGCTTCTATTTGGATATTGATGTTGAGGCCTTTTCCTCCAGCTGCCTGTGCCCGGGGTTAATCTCGTAATTGACGTCAGTGCTTTGTTCCTTCCACTTTGCTGTTCCTTCCACTCTTTTGAGGATGGATCGTGGGGTATAGTAGTTTGAGGAGTATCCTTACTGCCTTTTCTTTATTAAATGATAGAATTTATAGGAAGTTGAAAGTACACATCTGAAATGCTTGCGTATATAGTTCAAACTATAATGAAGGGTTGGATTTAGGGTTCTTGTAATCAGTTGCAATTGAGAATTGTACGATTTCTTCCCTGTTGGTGAGATGGAGATTTTAAACTAAGGTCAGTCCCTTTTCCTGTGACCGGCTTTTTTTCCTGACAGAACCTGCTTGTAGGTACCTGTGAATAGGAGGTTTGTAAATATGATGTTTAAAATATGTGTTGTATTTTAGGGTTAAAATGTTTTTTAAAAAGATCAAAGCTTTGTTTCCAAATTGATTATGTACAGTTTTGTCCTTTAACTTACTAAATTTGAGATATTTATGAAAACTTTTCAAATTTGGGGTTTGATAAGGATCCTTTGTGGCCCAGAGTCTGTGTACAATCATCTTTGGTAATATGTACATAAAGAAGTGTTGGCAAGGGGCCACTTTGTTTTTAACAAAGCAGGCTTTTAAAAATTTCTCAGGTTTATTTTCCTTATTCATCACTGTGCCTCTCAGTCTCCAAACATAACATAATTCAAGAAGTTATTTTAAATTATCTTTTAGAGTTAACTTACCTGGAAGCAATGATTTTTTTTTTTTTTAACACCAGCAGTTTCACTCACTTTGTGTGGCTTGCAGGTCGATGACTTTGGTTTTTGTTAGCTCTACAGGAACAGTAGGCAAATTTTACTTTAAATAAAATTTTCGTCAAGTGGGGACAACAAGATAGGGTGTCTGTGACCCAACCTTTACTTTTTTTTTTTTTTTAAAGACCTTAGCCATGTTAATTGACAGTGGTCTGTAATTTGGTGATGTAAAGGTGATTGTAAGTGCTTTGGTGAAGCTATGTCATTGAGAATTCTTAAATAGTTTTTTTTTTTTCAGATTCACTTTGCACTTATCAGATGACATATCCTCTTTTCTGTACTCTTATTGCACCCCCTTTATAACTGTAGGTAATTATGATTTTGTATTTTTATTTTTTATAGGTTTGTCACTGTCTTTGTACATAGAACTTTACTTATACCTCTCTGTATTCTTCTCAACATTTTAGACACTTACTAGATTGACTATAAAGGTGATAATACTTTGTTAGTCTATTAAGACAATTGTTAGTGTATCAAGTTGTCCCATCTAAGATTCACAAAAGGGTAATCTAAAGAAAGTCGTATGAGCAATTGATCAGTGTTTGAAGGAGAAAGAGTGAGTATTGACTCATTCATAAGGTGACAGGAGGGGAAGCCTTCTAAAAGTTTTATATCTTACCTTTTTGGGGAGGTAACTGTCACAGTTTTTTGTGCACTGGAGAGGAACAAAGAAAACTGGTATTTCTTCTTTTGTGGCCATCTACTGGCTTAGAATGGAGCCCAAATATGAGGCCTTCTTTTTGTACTATTTTCCTTAAAATCTAAGAGTTTTCTTAAGTATTGAAAACACATCTGGACAATGATGGAAAAGTACAGTATAGGCTTTAAAAGTTGATGACTTAAATTTTATATTTAACTTTAATTGTAGTCTTACTGTAAAAGCTTTTCTATATGATACAAAGATCTCCCAGTTTTTGAATTCCAGTCTTCATTATGTTTTACTCACTTCCTTTTTTCATTTCCTCTGATAAGTTGGAACAATTATATTTGATTTCTGGGAGGATGTTTGCCAGTCTCAGTTATTGTGAAATAAGGTGTAATCAGTGACTAAAGACTGTTTAAAGCTAACCTGACCTGTTACCTTGCTGCTTTACATTGGTTTAAGAATAGCTTGTACCCATTCATCTTGGGTATTTGAAATGTTACTCTAGTATATAGAAGAGGGCAGAATTTTTTTAAAAAGATTTATTTTTATCTATTTATGCATACAAGAACTGGGGTGTAAGCCAGAGGTGGTGCAGGGGTGGAAGTGGTGGTTGTGGGAGGATTCACCAGAGACAGAGTGGGGAGCAGAACAGGCTGCTTGACTAAAATACACTGCTGAGGG
This sequence comes from Condylura cristata, assembly GCF_000260355.1. Classification (NCBI taxonomy): domain Eukaryota; kingdom Metazoa; phylum Chordata; class Mammalia; order Eulipotyphla; family Talpidae; genus Condylura; species Condylura cristata. The sequence continues at coordinate 24,226,259 of NW_004567122.1, read as the reverse complement.
GAGCAGCTGGCAAGAAAGGACAAGTCTGCTGTGACATGCAGGTTAACTCCCTGGCTGGGGATCGAACTCATGTTGCCATGGCTGGTGACAGCTTAATAGGTGAGAATTTAACCCTATGCCTTCAGGGAGATCCCATATTCTGAGAATTTTAATATATTGGCATGTAGAAAATACTAGAACCACTGACTGTATGTATTTCTAAAACATTCCAAATCATTTTAACATTAGGATTACTTATCCTCTTTTTGAAGGGGGAAAATATAATTTAAAATTACTTGTTTCATCAACCATACTTTATAAAAAAAATCTTTAACTGGAGGAATGTTCGAAGGAAAGGTATTTCATCATGTAATTTTTTTCTCTCTTGGAGAGTGTAATCAACTATGATATGGTAGTGACTTTTAGGCAGGTAGACATAGTTTATTAGTGGATGCTGTTTTAAACTATTTTGAATATCATTTCCTACTACAGGTAAAGAATCACATGTATTCTTTTCTCAAAGTAGTTTGGGTGAGGGAGGGGCAGATTCAGGGCTTGCCAGGAGTAGATTACTCTGGAAAGCCAGTGTAATTTGACCACCCAGAAATTGTCATCATCAGTGCTGGTACTGGAATGGATCTTCCCTTTATTTTTTGCATTTGGAATGGGCCAGTGGGTTATGACTTTTCACCTTGACTACCTTTCTTTTCATGTTGTCATTAGGGTAGGGACAGTTTAATGGACAGGTGAGTGCAGGCCTTTACTCTGCATAGACAAGATATTCTACCTCTTTGTACTTGCTTCTGTTTCTTCCATCTGGGGTGTCATTCTCCCTTTCCTGTTCCCTACCTGTTAAAATTTTACCTTTTTTTTTTTTAAGATGTATTTATTTATGCATACAGAACTGGGGTACAGGCCAGAGGTACAGGGGTGGTGAGAGGATTCATCAGAGACAGAGTGGGGAGCAGAACAGGTGGACTGATGAAATACACTGCCGAGGGGAGCAGTGGGCGGGTCAAG
>NW_004567122.1:24223909-24224955 GCF_000260355.1 Condylura cristata | reverse complement strand
TCTGCAACACCATGTGGTCACCTCCGGGGCAGGTGGGAATCGAATCATGTGGAAGTGGTTTTAGATTCTCAGTGCTGTGCTTTAACCCGCTGCGCCACCAGGGAGGGCCCAAAATTTTACCATTTTTAAGAACTACTACAAGCACCGGTGGTATTCCTAGAATTTGTTGTTAAGATTTGTTTATGCATACCTGAACTGGGGTACAGACCATAGGTGGGGATATTTGTGTGTGTGTGTGTGTGTGTGAGAGAGAGAGAGAGAGAGAGAGAGAAAGAGAGAGAGAGAGAGAATTCACCAGAGACATAGTGGGGAACAGAACCAGCAAGTTGACTGAAGTACACTGCCAAGGGGAGCAGCTGGCAGAACAGGAGAGACTGTTGTGCCATGTGGGCCATCTCCCTTGCCAGGGAGTAAACTCATGGTTGCAGTGCCTGCCAGTAGCTTCATAGTGCTGCTTTAAGCCCTTGGGCTGCCTGGGAGGGCCCCTTTCTAAAGGTTTCCTGATTCCTGTTTCCCCCAATCTCTTTGAATCCCTGCACCTTGTATCTTATTTGTTATGCAACTTTGAACTAGAGCTTGCAGGGTGAAATGGGACACAAAGTATTAAGAAGATGTAGCAGTGAAAGAAATACTTCTATACTGTTTCATTGTGTATCTTTAAAAGATAAAAGTTTAAGATAGTAATCTAACCTAATTTTTCTTTTAAAACATTTATTCCTGACCCTTCCCAGTGGCTCAATGGGTTGGATGCTGCATTGCATGCTAGCTGCATCCTCTTTAGTGCAAGTTCAATACCTTGTCCTAGAGGTGATCCACATGGCTTGGCATACCTCTTCTGTCTCACCCGCTGCTCCCCTCAGCAGTATGAGTCATTGATCTGCTTGTTCTGTACTCCATTCTGTCTCTGGTGAATTCTTTTACCATCCCTCCACCTCTGGCCTGTACCCCAGTTCTGTATGCAAAAATAAATCTTTTAAAAAAAAACATTAATTCCTTAGTAACATCAAATATGCAATCAGTTCAAATTTCCCTGTTTTTTTTTTTTT
>NW_004567122.1:24214873-24222599 GCF_000260355.1 Condylura cristata | reverse complement strand
GCCACCAGGGAGAGCCTGGGTACAGATTTTAACCAAAGAAGGGAAATATCTCTACACTGAAAACTACAAAACATTGCTGTGATTGAAGAAAACATAAAGAAATGAAAAGATATTCAGTGCTTGTGAATTAGAAGATTTAATATCGTGTAAATTTCCATTTTACCCAAAGCATCCTACAGATACAGTGCAATTCCTACAAAAATTCCAGCATCAGTTTTTATAGAAACTGACTAACAATTCCAAAATTTGTCTGGAATATCAAAAGATTGCAAATAGCCAAAGCAGTCCTGAGATAAAACTATGCTGGTGTGCGGGAGAGGGGGCAGTTCTCCTCTCCCCTTTCAGTTCTTTTAGGATAGCAATGAGCAAATTAATATCAGAAAGATTGATATAACAACAACAACAACACACTCAACAAAATAACTTAATAGTAACATAATAGGTGAATGGGAGAGACCCAGTAAAAATCAAGGAACTCCCACCTGAATCTTCTGTATTTCCAAATGGTCTAATTACTACTTATTCTTTTGCCTCTTTCTATACTTGATATTATTAATGATTTTCTTCTTGATAATGTTTTCTTCCTTGACTTAAATTATTCTATCTTCTGCTTTTCTCCTAACTAGTTGCGTCTTTGCAGACTTTTAAATTTTGTTAATTCTTGATATTGATAATTCTACATTTTAGCCTGTGCCTTCTCTTTCCACTCTTGGTGATCTCATTCATTTGTATTGCTTTAGTTACCACCTCTCCAGTTTGGGAGTACTGGAACTCTTTCATTCAACTGAATAAACCCCCATTATCTCATAAAGACAACTAAAATTAATTTGTATCTAGCTCCACATCCAAAGGTCAGTATGAGTGCAGCTACTAAAGGCGATATCTGCTCATCAGGCCTAAGTATGCTTTGTCAGTGTCTGAAAACTGTGTGCTAAATACTAAATACTAATCACTCCTGACATACTTGATATACAGTGATGGGAATAAAAATAACTAAAAACACTCATAGAGAAGGAAGGTATAATTTCTAACTTGTAACACACCTTGCTGGACAGCCACAGTTTATGGTAAGTGATAGAACTGGCACATTTTATGGGCCTTTATTTGTTGACTCACTTCTTTGCAGATGGCGTACAGTTGGTCAGCTGATTGAAGATGATCACTTCTTCCCATAGGAGAATTTTCCTTGTCTTTTTTTTTTAATGTCTGGCCATATTGTCTTCTTGTTGCTTTTAGAAAATCTCATTTTTGTCTAGACTCAGACTTAGGGTGGAAGCTCTCAAAGTAGACAGCCTCTGCTGCTCGGCAATCCGTTTTTGGCATTTTTCTTTGGACTCCTTTATTCTCTTGGCCACAAATTTAGTGTACTCTTCTACTCTGTGGTTTCATCCTTATTTTTCTTAGTATGCTGAAGTTTGTGCTGCAGAATGGGTGGAATAACGACACTAATTTTGGGTGCTTTTTTATTTTTAAGATTTACTTATTTATGCATACAGAACTGGGGTACAGGCTGAGGTGCAGGAGTGGTGAGAGGATTCATCAGAGACAGGGTGGGGAGCAAAACAGGTAGATTGACAAAGTACATTGCTGAGGGGAGCAGTGGGCAAGATAGGAGAGTTCTGCCATACCATGTGGGTCCACCTCCTTGGCTGGGGATCGAACTCACGCTGAATCGGCTGTTGGGAGCTTTATGGTGTTGCACTTTAACTTGTAGAGCCACCAGGGAGGGACATTGGGTCCTTTTTTTTTCTAAAGAATTATTTAATTTATGCAAACAAGAGCTGAAGTGTAGGCCAGAGGTGTTTGTGTGGAGGGGAGGGGGGAGAGGACTCATCAGAAACAGAGTGGGGAGCTGAGCAGACAGATTGACTTAAATACACTGCTGAAGGGAGTGGGGGGGGGATGGGACGGGACAGGGACGCGACAGGAGAGGTCTGCTTTGCTATGTGGGTCATCTCCCTGGCCTGGGATCAAATTGTTGTAGTGGCTGTGGATAACTTCATTGTGCTGTGCTTTAACCCCTTTCGCCACCAGGGAGGCTCTCCTCCTCTTTTTGTTTTACAGTGACCAAGTTGAAAACTCAAATTGGCATCCACAATGCAAATAAATAGATTTGCATTTTCTTTCATCAGTCCTCCTCCCTCTTTTATAGGAGGGCCCCTTACTCAGCAGCAGGCAAACTGACCATTGGTCAAGGTTTCACGGGGAAGCCTTATTTTTGTTTCCACTACTGATTTGGACTACAGAACTCTTTCATTCTTCACCTAAAGTGTCAGCAGCAACTTCAATGGCCATATGCATCTCATCGACCACATCAATGAGTTTTTGATAGCCAGAAACTGGGAAAGAGATGTTCAGCTTTACTTTCAGCAATTGACTGCCTCTCAGGCCCATGAAAAAGAGACCTTGTCTGTTTTCTTAGATTAAAATCAACACTGAGAGGAAATTTGGAAGGAGTTCTAGGTAGGGAAGGCACTTCTGGGTTGCCTTAGCTCAAGGGTCAATAAACTGTGGTCAATAGGCCCATGGAACCTGTCTGCTTTGTATAGACTGAGCTCAGAATTATTCTTTGATTTTTTTTTTTTTAATGGTGGGGAAAGAAATCAAAATAAACATACTGTGGCCCTCCCTGGTGGCGCAGTGGGTTAAAGCACATTAGAATCTAAAGCCGCTTCTGCATGAGTTCGATTCCTGCCTGCCCCGGTCACTGGCATGGCAGACCTCTCCTGACCCGCCCGCTGCTCCCCTCAGCAGTGTACTTCGTCGATCTGCTTGTTTTGCTCCCCGCTCTGTCTCTGGTGAAGCCTCTCACCACCTCTGAGCCTCTGGCCTGTACCCCAGTTCTGTATACACAAATAAATAAATCTTTAAAAAATAAATAAATAAAATAAACATACTGTGTGGCATGTGAGAATTTTGGAAACTCAAATTTCAGTGTCCATGAGCAAGCACACCCTTTTGTTTCTGTATTATCCATAACTGCTTTTGCTCTACAATAGCAAAGTTCAGTTGTATCCTGCAAAGTCCTAAATATTTACTTCCTGGCTTTTGAAAAGATTGTTGATTCCTCTCTGAGCATCAAATGGGCTTTAGTGGATATTTTGATCTAAGGGTTGCCTTAGAATAGAGCAGTTAGTTGCAAGGTCCCTCTCTACTATGGTGGTGGTAAGATTTATTTTGTTTAATTGTAGAGTATATGTGTATATGTATAAATGCATAGATCAATATGTACCTATATCTCTACACATGTAGATATGTGTAGAGACCTTACATCTATCCCTGGAGAGTTACCATGGCAGGCTACAGTGTAACATTGTTGCTCACAGTAGAGGTAAGTGAAAGAGATGAGCTTTTCCAGAGAAAGTGAGGGTGAATGGCTACCCACTCGCTTAGTGCCTACAATTGTTCATCATGTTGGATCAGCCATCTACTTCACAATCACTTTACCCCCAGATCTTGCTCTTTTCCTTGGAGAAATGCCCCACTGTCATTGCTTTTTCCAGAAACCAGATACTTGTCTCTCATCCCTTCATTTTAAAAGCTCACGTCTGGCTTTCCTCAAGATTCTACTTAAACCCTTTGAGTTCGAACACTTTCTTTATAGTATCTGCAATTCTGCTATTACTGCCTTATTTCAGGCTTTTATTATTCACTTGGGTTGTTGCAGCAGCATCCTCATTTGTTTACTGGTGTCAGTCTAAGCTGCTCCACCAGAGTGGTTTTTCTCTCTAAACTGTAAATCTGAATTTGTCACTTGGCTTCTTTAAGTTCATTAGTTTTCTTTAAGTTCTGTAATAGTGTTCAAAATGGGCATTCTTGGTTATAATGAGTTTTATAACACTTCTGAATGACTGCTTTAGAACCAGATTCTCTTGGGATTTTGTTGCAGTGTTTAGATTTTGTTTATTGCTCTTTGTGTGTGTGTGCATGCATGCCAAGTTAGAATGCATTGTACTAATGATGGTGGTTCATATTGGTAAGATGATAAACTTGGATCATTGGATCATGTCATGATATGTATTAGAGGCAAGCCAGATCCAAAGGAATCCTGGCATAGTAGTTAGTATCATATTTTCACTGTGAGATGTATCTGGTCAATCCCATGTCGTATAACTAATCAACATGAAAGAGTTTGTAGTGTGGGTGTTTTGTTTCAAACTTAAGCAGTGATTATATTATTATGTACTTAATATAGATTGATTTCAGTTGATTACTGCAATGACCAAGATAGATTGCCCAAATTAACAAGCAAGGCCCCTTTAAGTTTGAGATTTAAGAACTATTAGCTGGTATGGTAGTGTAAGGTTGAATTTTCCTACACTACCAAACAAACATAATTATTAAATCCATGTAGTGTATGATTGTAAGCATTTTATACATTAGTATTATTGAAGTCAGATTACAGAAATGACTAAAGAATGTGGAACCACTCTGTGACTACATATTTCTAGGGTTAAATATCTGTAAAACAAGCAAATCTATTACCTAATGTTAAAATTTTGTCTTGTATTTAGTTTTTATTTATATATATATATATTTACAATTTAAAAGGGTAGGTTTATTTGGAAGAGAGATGCACTAGGTGAGCAGTAGACCTGTTGTATTTATTTATTTACTTTTAAAGATGTATTTATTTATATCCACACAACTGGGGTACAGGCCCAGAGGTGCTGGGATGGTGAGATGATTCATCAGAGATGGAGTGGGGAGCAGAACAGGCCGACTGATGAAGTACACTGCTGAGGGGAGCAATAGGTGAGGCTGGAGAAGTTTGCCAGGCCATGTGGGTCGTCTCCCTGGCAGGGATCTAACTCATGCTCAGGTGGTTGTGGCTAGTTTTGAGTGCTGTACTTTAACCCATTGTGCCACCGGGGAAGGCCCAGTTGTATGTAATTTTTTTTAAAGATTTATTTATTTATGCAAACAGAACCAAGGTACAGGCCAGAGGTGCGAGTGCAGTGAGAGGATTCACCAGAGAAAGAGTGGGGAGCAGAACAGGCAGACCAAGTGCAATACACTGCTGAGGGGAACAGCGGGTGGATCAGGAGAGGTCTGCTACCCCATGTGGGTCACTTCCCTCCCTGGGAATTGAATTCATGCCATGGGGATTGAATTCATGCCATGCCAGCTGCTGATAGCTTCACAGTGCTGCACTTTAACCCATTGTGCTGCTAGGGAAGGCTCTGTATTTAATTTTTAAAGTTATTTGGATTTTACAGTTATCTAAGAGCTATAAATAGTTATAATAGAACTAAAATGAGTAACAACTTAATTTTGTAAGTCTACTTGCATTAAAATTATAATTTAAAAAAAGTTCCCCACTCAAGATTTGGAAGATTTCATTTTCTTTGAAAAGGTGTTCTTATATTTTTCAGACAGACTTGAAAAACAAACCTATGGGTTGTAGTCTGATCCCACGAATATATAGCTCCTGTCCTTTCTTTTGGTTTCTCCCAATTTAGTTTTTCATCTATACTTGATCAACTTCTCTTCCCCTTTTGTGCCTTGCTCTTCCTTCGGGGCTTTTGCTTTTGCTTTCTGCGTAAAGATTCCCTCCCTACATCTCTCTTCGCCTCCCTCCTCTCCTGCCACCTTGCTCTCAGGCCAGCTCTGTCAAATCTTGGGTCTGTAACAAAGACAGATTTTGAAGTCAGAGTTGTTAAGCTTTAAAATTTCCTTCTGGATTCAGTTTAAATATGTTGCAGAGCAGAATTAGAAAATATTTAGAAAGTTGGTTTACTTTATCTCTCAATAATTGATCTTTTAAAGTAAATATTATTTGTAAATATTATTTGTATCTCTCACTAATTGATCTCTTAAAGTAAATATTATTTGTAATAACTAACTCATTATAATTTATAAGTTTGTATTTAATTGGCTAGAGAGTAGTGATTTTAGATGGCATACATCTTCTAAAACAATACTCTTGTTTACATTCTAGTAAAATCTTACTAACAGAATTTAGGATGATTGGAACAGAGAGCCTGATTTCAGTCACAAACTTTGCATTTATGTTTTCTTCATTCAGTAAATCAGCAATTTCCTTGTAGCCTGGATTATAGTATTCTGAGGCACTAGATACATCTCAAGAAATATACCACCTGTTCTTGGAAGTGAAGATAACATTAATGTAAAACAATTTCTTTTTAGCGTAAACGCTAGGAAACTTTATACCACTGTTGTAGACCACTTTTCATAAAAGTAATAATGCTGCTTTTATTTTTTTAAGATGTGTTTTTATTTATTTATACATATAAGAACGAGACTTTAGGTCAAAGGTGTGGTGGTTGAGAGGCTTCACCAGAGACGGAATGGTGAGCAGAACAGACAGATGTACTGAAATAATACTGTTGAAGGGAGCAGTGGGTGATACTGGGGATGTTTCTGTGCCATGTGGGGTAAGTTCCCTGGCTGGGGATCTGACTCATGCTGCAGTGGCTGTCAGTAGATTGATAGCACCACCAGGAAGGCCCCTAGTAATGCTGCTTTTATTTTCTCATTTGGACTTGGATTATTGTCTTCTTGTTTCCTCAGTTAGTACAGTCATAGTTGTTCTGAGGTGCTCTCTTGAACTGATCTTTTCTGGATGGTATGGAATAAAACATTCAGTGTTTATACCTTTTCAGTTTTCCAAGATTCTGAGTCTAGCAGCTATACTTGGTGAACATTTGGGAATATAGAGTTTAAGTAAAAATAGAAATTGATCATTTATGTTTTTTTCTCTTACAAAAATTAAAAACAATTCATTTATTGTCAGTATTATCAGTTTATTTCACTTCAACATTAATGCTTTTATTAGGCTGATAATACAGTGAATGCAGAAAAAAGATGACCTACTCTGTTATCAAATATAACCAAAAGTGTTAGAAAAGGAAGTGGTAGGTAATCTGAAAAGATGAATGACATATTTTGAATTTCCATTGACTGATTGGCTTTTGAGATAGTAGCAAAATACAGTTGTGACCTTTCTGAAATTTAGCAAATGTTTTGAGTGTCTACTGTATGTCATTATGTTAAGCACTAGAGGTGTGGAGAGGGAGAGTAAGCTAAATGATATCTATAGTTCTTACTCTCCAGAGGCTTATATAATGTGGAAGACAGTGGGGAGGGAAGATTGAAGAATAGCAGTAACTGATCCTAATGTAAAGCCAGATTTAATGCTAAATGTAATTAAGAGAAATGGACTGGGGAGTTAGTGATTTTAGTGGCAAAGGAATCTTGGAGGTCTTCTTGGAGGAAGTGGGAAAAGTGATGTACTTTGTAATGGATGTATGTAGTAGTGGGCAGAAGGAAGGACATTTTGAGTAGAGTAGTTGATTGGATGAATATAATGTTATTAGGATGTGGATTACTGGGATTGTTGGAATTATGGGAACACGTTGAAGACATCCATTTTGGATGTGTTAAGATTGATATTACTATTAAAAGACATGATCAGACAGGCTCTTGTTCTGCATCACATAAGAGAACATTATAATGTGGAATTACTTGGGCATTTGCATTGTAGACTGGAGTTAGAGCTGCTGGGAAAACTGTGAGGAGGCCGCTGTTACAGATGCAAAGAGAATGGCATTAAAAACAATCATTTTAGGCCCTCCCTGGTGGCGCAGCGGGTTAAAGCACAGCACTGAGAATCTGAAGCCACTTCTGCATGAGTTTGATTCCCGCCTGCCGCCTGCCCCGGAGGAGACCACATGGCGAGCCAGACCTCTCCTGACCGCCCGCT
>NW_004567122.1:24168796-24213197 GCF_000260355.1 Condylura cristata | reverse complement strand
GAAGTGGCTTCAGATTCTCAGTGCTGTGCTTTAACCCGCTGCGCCACCAGGGAGGGCCTGATTTAACTTTTTTAATATTTTATTTATTTATGCATAGAAGAGCTGGAGTGTAGGCCAGAGGTGTCAGAGGTGAGAGGATTCACCAAAGATAGAGAAGGTAGCAGATTGACTGAAATACACTGCTGAGGGGAGCATTGGGTAAGGCAGGAAAGTGGGTTAACTTCGCCATGTGGGTCAGCTCCCTAGCGGAAGATTGAACTTGTGTTGCAGTTAGCTTTATCATGTTGAGACATAACCTCTTGTACCACCAGAGAGGTCCTTACTAAAGTATTTTGAACCTGAAGGCTATAGAAATCTTATGATTAACTTTGGGGCAACGATCCTTCTATGCCAAATACTGTCTTGGGATCTGTTGTTTTGTTAGTACTGACTTTGATCTCCAGGTATACAACCTTTGTTTTCCTGTGTTGTAGGAAATGACCTCTTCAGACTTTCTCATGGGTAGAGAAAACCTGCCAAATGAGGCCAAGAGGGGTTTCTCTACTCATGAGGCTTTTTGCTTTAACATAGTGATAAAGTTAGAGTTTAATAACTGCTGTAATAAACTTGATTTTAAAATAACTTCAATCTTAGCTCAAGTTTTTTTTTTTTTTTGACTTAAGGACTTTAAATCATTTAATAATCTTGCTGTTGAACAGCTCCATTTTTTTTTCAGTAAGATAGTTGTGGTAAGATACTAATTAGAGGAAAACATGGCAACATATTTAAAGAGGCAACTTAAGGTCACATTTTGCTGTTTAAGCTTTAATTAAAAAATTTAAGGTTATAAAATTAGCACGTTAATTTTTAAAAAAAAAAAATTTTATTTATTTATGCATACAGAACTGGGGTACAGGCCAGAGGGCAGGGGCAGTGAGAGGATTCAGCAGAGACAGAGAGGGGAGCAGAACAGGCAAACTGATAAAGTACACTGCTGAAGGGAGCAGTGGGCAAGACAGGTGAGGTCTGCTGCACCATGTGGGGCACTTCCCAGGCCGGGGATCATACTTGTGCTGAAGCAGCTGCAGCTAGCTTCACAGTGTTGCACTTTAACCCATTAGTGCATGTTAATTTTAATTATAAAAATTATGTAAAGATTATAGAAGATGAATTTCTGGTTTACATAAAGGAATACAGATAAAAACTTACGATGCAGATTAAAAAGTTTTTAACTATAGACTCACTGTAATTTTTTTTATTACAAAAGTTTATTTTTACATCATTTTATACATTTTTTTTTTTTTACCATCTCGATTGTAATCCCCGCGGGTTTCCCATCACCAAATCACCCCTGTGCCACCACCATAGTCCCATGCATTTCCCTCCCTTCCCCCCCCCCATTTTTGATCCCATTCCCCACTCCACCCCCACAAAATGTCTCTGGTATATGGTTGTTCATTATTTTTGTTATTTTCTGGCCTGTTCCATTATACTCCTGCTATGAGTGAAACCATCCGGTATTTTTCTCTCTTTCTGGCTTATCTCACTAAGCATGATCTTTTCCAGCTCCATCCAAGTTGCTGCAAAAGACATGTGTTTCTCTTTTTTTGGTTGCTGAGTAATATTCTATTGTATATATGTACTACATCTTTTTTATCTAGTCATCTACTTTTGGGCATTTGGGCTGCTTCCATGTTTTTCCAATTGTAAATAAAGCAGCAATAAACATGGGGGTACAAGTATCTTTTTCAATCAGTGTTTTTGTGTCTTTTGGGTAGATACCTAGGAGTGGGATTGCTGGGTCGTAGGGAAGCTCCATGTTTAGCAGTTTGAAGAACCTCCAAACAGTTTTCCATAGTGGTTGTACTAGTTTGCATTCCCACCAGCTGTGCAGGAGAGTTCCTTTTTCTCCACATCCTCGCCAACATTTGTTGTTGCTAGTTGTTTGAAGATGTGCCATTCTCACTATAATTTTTTATGAAGGTAGAATATGCATAACAAGATTTATTGTCTTCATCTTTTTTTATTTTAAAGATTTATTTATTTATGCATACAGAACTGGGGTACAGGCCAGAGGTGCAGGGGTGGTGAGAGGCTTCACCAGAGACAGAGTGGGGAGCAGAACAGGCAGATCGACGAAGTACACTGCTGAGGGGAGCAGCGGGCGAGTCAGGAGAGGTCTGCCACACCATATGGATCACCTCCGTGACAGGCGGGGATCGAACTCATGCGGAAGTGGCTTTAGCTTCTCAGTGCTGTGCTTTAACCCGCTGCGCCACCAGGGAAGGCCTTGTCTTCATCTTTTTAAGTGTACAATTCAGTTGACATTAAGTACATTCATAGTGTTGTGTGTTTTTTTGAGTAAGTGGTTTGTCTTGGCACTCCTGTGGAAAATCAGTTGTATATGTTAGGTTTGTTACTGGACTCTCAGTTCTGTTTTATTGAGCTAAATGTGGAAAGTTTTGAAATTAGGAAGTTTTTCTTCCAACTTTGTTCTTCTGCTATATAGATTGTTTTACTATTCTGGATCCTTTGAACTTCCAAACAAATTTTAGAATCAGCTTGTCAGTGTCTGTAAAAACTCAGCTGGGGGGGGCCCTCCCTGGTGGCACAGTGGTTGAAGCACAGCACTAAGAAGCTAAAGCCATTCCCTGCCCCAGAGGTGATCCACATGGCGGGGTAGACCTCTCCTGACCCACCTGCTGCTCCCCTCAGCAGTGTACTTCGTCATTCAGCCTGTTCTGCTCCCCACTCTGTCTCTGGTGAATCCTCTTATCACCCCTGCACTTCTGGCCTGTACCCAGTTCTGTACTCATAAATAAATCAATCTTAAAAAAAAAAAACTAAGCTGGGATCGTATGGTAGGAATTGTATTGACTCTGTAGATAAGTATTTCCATCTTACAATGTTATATCTTCTAGTCTATGAATATGGATTGTCTTTTCATTTAAGTCTGTAAATATTTTTGGAGATTTATTTTGATTTATTTATGCATACAAGAATTGGAGTATGTCAGAGTTATGTGGGCAGAGTGAGAGGATTCAACAGAGTCAGATGGGGAGCAGAAGAGATAGATCTGCTGAAATAAACTGCTGAGGGGAGCAGTGGGCTAGACAGGAGAGGTCTGCTGTACCTTGTGGGTCAGCTCCTTGGCTGGGAATCAAACTCAGGCTGAAGTCGCTGCGGATAGCTTGATAATGCTGAGACTTCAACACCTGTGCCACCAGGGAGACCCTCTATACTAATCTTTGTCATTTTCTTAATTCTGCTTGCTTTGGATTTAACTGACTTTGGGGTTTTTTTGTTTTGTTTTTTAAAGTTTCTTAAGAGGAGGCTATTAATTTAAGATCTTTTCCCATAAGTTTTGTTAAGGAATTTTAATTATTTCAAAGAGTTTTTCCTGCATTCTTAGAGTCTGTGGAGACCTACTGGAAACAAGATTTTTTTTTTTTATTTTAGAAACAAGATTTTTAAAATACGGCTGGAAGGCTGTGGTTCAAGACTATTTTTGGTTTTGCAAGTGAGGTCTTCAGAACCAGTTAAAATTGAAGGTGTTAATGTTCTAGATAAAGCTCAAGTCTGTACAGGCAAGGCATGTACTTATGTGTACAAAGCAAACAACACAGTAACTCCTGGTGACAGACTGAATAAATCTGAGTAATGTGGGGGAACGTGACATGCTCTGGGGCAAGAGTGGCATGGTTTGTGCTAAATTCTGAGCCACCTTCCTGCTAAGACCATTGGACAGAATCCTGGAAGAAGAGATCCTTTTATGATTAAGTGTAGTGTTGCCGAAAGGAGCCCACACAAGTGGTCTTAGAGTAGAGAGTTTATTGGGGCTGGTTGCCTTGTGGGACTTCAAGGGAGGAAAGACTGTGACAAGGGAGTGCAGACAGGGAATTTATGCCGAAGGATTGTAAAGGGGAGGTAGGGTCATTGCTCCAGACAGCAAAGGTGGGATATGGCAAAGGTGGGGTGTACAGATGAGGAAATCAAGGCCCAAGTAATCCTCAGTCTGCATAAGCAGGAGTGCAGGCATAGGTCCCATGGTGGTGATACCTGCCTCCTCCTGGATGCTTTCTGAAGGCCAAGATCAGGGTGCTCTTCTGGCTCCTCTGCCCTGCTGCCTGGGCTGACCTAGCAGTAAGCAAAGGTATATTCTGGGGATAGGTAACCCCATCTCTTCAAACTTTTCACTCAGTGGTTTTATCAGTAGCATCCATTGATCAGTCTTGTCTTGACTTTTTCTAGTGGCTTTTAAACGGTAATTTTCAGGGCCACCCTGGTGGCACAGGGGTTAAAGTGAACATTATGAAGCTATCAGCAGCCACTGCATCATGAGTTCAATCCCCTGCCAGGGAGCTGACCCACATGGTGCAGCAGACAGACCCAGACCTCTCCTGTCTCACCCATTCATACCTCTGGCCTATACCCTAGTTCTTGTATGCATAAATAGAAATAAATCTTTAAAAATAAAAAAATAAAAAGGTAATGTTCTGATTTTTGGTTCTTCTGCATTTATTATTGGTATTCTATAAAGTAGGGCATTTGCTTACCTGTATTATTATTTTTTAAATCTTTGTTATCGTTTTATTTTATTTATTTTTAATTTTGTAATAGTTTATTTTTACATATATTTGTGCATGTTTCCATCTCAGTTGCAATCCCCTTGGGTTTCCCATCACCAAATCACCGATGTGCCGTCACAACAGTCCAATGCATTTCCCTCCCCCCACTGTTTTTGATCCCATTCCCCACTCTACCCCCACAAAATGTCTCTGGTATATAGCTGTTCATCATTATTTTCTCACCTATTCCTTTTTATTCCTGCTATGAGAGAAACCATCTGGTATTTTTCCTTTTCTTTCTGACTTATTTCACTAAGTATGATCATTTCCAGCTCCATCCATGTTGCTGCAAAAGATATGTGTTTCTTTTTTTGGTTGATGATTAATATTCCATCGTGTATATGTACCACATCTACTTTTGGGCATTTGGGCTGTTTCCATGTCTTTCTAATTGTGACTAAAGCAGCAATAAACATGGGGGTGCAGGTGTCATTTTGAATTAGTGTTTTTGTGTCTTTTGGGTAGAAACCTAGGAGTGGGATTGTTGGGTCGTAGGGAAGCTCCATGTTTAACAGTTTGAGGGACCTCCAGTTTTCCATAGTGGTTATACTAGTTTGCATTCCCACCAGCAGTGCAGGAGAGTTCCTTTTTCTCCACATCCTTGCCAACATTTGTTGTTGCTAGTTGTTTGAAGATGTGCCATTCTCACTGGGGTGAGGTGGTATCTCATTGTGGTTTTAATTTGCATCTCCCTTATTACGAGTGATGTTGAACATTTTTTCATATGCTTGTTGGCCCTCTGCTTTTCCTCTTTGAGAAGTGTCTTTTTAGCTCTTCTGCCCATTATTTGATGGGGTTGCTTATTTTTGTTGAGTTTCATCAGTTCTCCGTATATTTTTGTGATCAGTTCTTTATCGCTAGTTTTGTGTGAGAAATTTTTTTCCCAATCAGTGGGATGTCTGTTTGTTTTTTGTAATGTCTCTTTTGTTGTACAGAAGCTCTTTAACTTAATGTAGTCCCATCTATTTACCCTTGCCTTTACTAGCATTGCATTGGGTGCTCTATCTTCAAAGATGTCGCTGAAGTGTATGTCACGTAGTGTTTGGCCCATTTTTGCTTCCAGGTATTTTATGGTTTCCGTTCTTATGTCTAGGTCTTTAATCCACTTCGAGTTGATTTTTGTGTATGGTGAGAGGTAGTGATCTAGTTTCTTGTTTTTTGCCTGCAGCTTCCCAGTTTTCCCAGCACCATTTTCTTCTTTGCTCCTTTGTCAAATATTAGCTGTCCATAAACCTGTGGGTTTATATCTGGGTTTTCTATCTGAATCCACTGGTCTGTATGTCTGTTCTTGTTTCAGTACCATGCAGTTTTGATTATTATGGCTTTGTAGTATAGCTTGAAGTTTGGGATTGTAATGCCTACATTCTCTTCCTAGTCATGAGAGTTTTGGATATTTGAGGTCTTTTGTTGTTCCATATGAATCTCATCAATATTTTTTCTATTTCTTTGTAGAATGTCATTGAGACTTTTATTGGGATGGCGTTAAATCTGTATTTTGCTTTTGGTAGGATGGACATTTTGATGATGTTGATTCTGCCAATTTGTGAGCAGGGGATGTTTTTCCATTTTATGGTGTCTTCTTGCATTTCTTTTAACAATGTTTTGTAATTTTCTTTGTACTGTATTATTATTTTATTTTATTTTTTGTTATTATCACCAAAACTGAGGGATTATTTTTTCATTCCCTTGGTTACGTTCCATTCTAGTCTTTGTTCATTGTAATATATTGTCTTATGCCCTTTGATATAGGTCCATTTTTTCCCCTAAGATTTATTTTTTTATGCATACAAGAACTGAGGTACAGGCCAGTGGTGTGGGAGGTGAGAGGATTCACCAGAGACAGAGGGGGCAGCAGAACAGACAGATTGACTGAAACATACTGCGAAGGGAGCAGCAAGTGAGACAGGAGAGGTCTGGCTGTGCCATGTGTGTCAGCTCCCTGGCCGGTAATTGAACTCGTGCTGAAGTGGCTGCTGATAGCTTCTGCAGTGCTGCACTTTCAACCTGTTGCTCAGTCAGGGAGGGCCCGATATGGCTCAATTTTTTTTTCTATAAATTTATTTGTGCATACAGAACTGGGATACAGGCCAGAGGCTCATGGGCGGTGAGAGGCTTCACCATAGACAGAGCAGGGAGCAGAACAGACAGATTGAGGAAGTACACTACTGAGGCGGGTCAGGAGAGGTCTGCCACACCATGTGGTCACCTCCGGGGGCAGGCAGGAATCGAACTCATGAGGAAGTGACTTTAGCTTCTTAGTGCTGTGCTTTAACCTGCTGCACCACCAGGGAGGGCCCTCAATATGGCTCCATTTTTTAAAAGAATTTTCATATTGTTAAAATATGTTTTAGATTCACTTGTACTTTTGCTGCATCTACCTTGGTATTAGTAACTATTTATCCCAAAAGCCCTATTTCATTTTCGTGGGGAATAATAGTAGAAAGAAAAATTTGGTTGCTGAAGGTGCTTATTTCTACTAGGATGTCATTTCTGACTTTTTTCAGTGGATGAAACTATACACCATGCGTCATTCACACGCAAATACACACTTGCATATATACACACACATATACACACACACACATATATATACATTATACACATTATAATATGTAGCTCCTATATATGAGTTCATAGTAGTACTACTAATTTCTAACTTCCACAGGCTTCTTTTTTTTGACATCGTTTTCTCCATATTCCTATTTGTATTTAAGTTCTCTTGTGGTAAGATTCCTGGTTCCCCCCAAATTTTATTATATCTACTCATTTGCTTAATACTATAGCAATGAAATTATTGCTGTATCATTATTACTACCAGATACAGCCTTACTAAGTAAAGATATCGTTCCATTTTTTTGTTCATTGAATGTTGTTTATAATTGTTTATAAGTTAACAAATACTTGAGATATTTAAAATAATTTACCTTAGTTACAAATTTTTGATAGAAAACCCTCCTTCCTTTAGTTTTCTTTTAAAAATTATCACTACTAGCACACAACTTTTGTTGTGGTGTAGCAAGTTTGCTAATTGTAGCCGAATTCTATGTCTATACTATAGCTGTAAATATCCAGAGAGATATGCTATTAAATAGTTTTGTCAGTAATGACATAATTTCAGATGGACTCATTTAAATTTCATATTAATTTTAGTGATGTTCAGATAGCTAGAATTTCTTCTTTGGGGGCAACCTTTTAGATAAAGATACTAATCTCAGACACAGGAAAGAAATGAAGCTGATGAAGTACATTTGAGAATAAGTCAGATCTGAAAGAAATTAGAATATAAGCTATTAACTGGGGTATTAGTTCATAGAAGTAATCAATTTAGTCTCTAAAATGAAATACATAGTATGTGATTTTCATTGTTTAAAAAAAGAAAACAATTTTTGTTACTGAATTATATTAGGAACTGTGGGAATCATCTTTTTGCAAAAAATGTACAGCTTTCTTGCATGACTATTTTAGTGCAGTTAAATACACGAACTGGGGTATAGGCCAGAAGTGTGAGGTGTGATAGGATTCACCAAAGACAGAGTGGGAGACAGAACAGGCAGATCGACTAACTCAAACTGCGGAGGGGAGCAGCAGGTGAAACAACAGAGGTCTGCTGCACATGTGGGCCACCTCCTAGCCTGGGATCAAACTCTTGCCTCAGTGGCTGTGGCTGGCTTTGTAGTGCTGCGCTTTATCCTTTTGTGCCACCAGGGGAGCCCTGAGTCTTAGTTTAAAGAGAGATATCTTTTTGACCTTTGAGAAATTGAATTTAGAAAATTCAAGAAAGTTGATATTTAATATGCCTCTTAGACTCTAAGAGGTCTGTCTGGAACTAACTGTTAGTGCCACAATTATTAGCTGGTTTGAGTACAGTGGAGAAGAATATATGTTCTTAGGTTTTATTCTCTCAATTTTTAAATGTAGATGTTCTATGGCATTAATTTAAGAGCAATTCAGGTATTTTTTTGTGGTTTTGTGTGATGCTAAGCACTAGGGAGACCAAAGAAAGCACACCCTATATTTCCAAACTTCAAAAGTAGCTTGTATTCTTGACTAAGTTTATTAGAAAGTTGTATAAATAAGAGACAACTTGAATACATATTGATATTTAAAATACTTTTCCAAACCTTTGTTTCATTTGCATGATACTAAACTGTGCAAATCAAGAAATTTTGTCTTTGATTGATTGTGTTGTTTTATTTTAAAAGTCCTCAAAAGTCTATTGGTTTTACTCTCCATTCTAATTTATAATTATAGTTGCCTCTGATATAGAATGACTGTAATTTTCTGATGAATTTGATTTATGATCCCAAGATTAGAGATGCTTCCCAAATATTACGTGATTTTTCTCTCTGACCTCAAAAATTTCTTTTCTTTTCTTTTTTTTTTAAAGAAAGCCAGGGCATATGGTTTAACCTATCAGGGAAGAGTTTTACAGAGTCCCTGGTAATCCATTGTCCCACGTTTTGAAAACCCTTTCATTGTTATCCATTTAACCAAAATTCCTGCGGCTATAAATGAGCTATTTTACTTGGCTTGCTCTTAGTGAAAATATACTATCAAAAGTATAGAAATCGTACCCTCATTTTTTCCTCTACCCCATAAACCTTTCCTTTTTTTTCAATATAGTTCCGACTACTATACTAACACTAGTTAATTTTAGATTCTATTGCTGAAAACCTCACTTTGCCATTTATTGAGGTGTTAATTGAACTATCAATGTATTTAGAGCAGAAATGTCGTTTTTTAGGGAATCTAGAACAACAGCAAAGCTGAGGTCAAACTGCCCTAAGGATGGACACCAAGGAAGCTGTGTTTGGGACAAAAAGAAATCAAGATAAGGTAGATGCACAGTAGAGAAAAGCACTGGACCCGGTGGGTGGGGGGTGGTAGGTGGGAGTGGGTTGTACCCCTCTGATGGCAAAGAATAGTTAGGTTTATGAAGAGGAAGCCAGAAAGGCTTACAGGAGAATTAAGGATTTGGGTTTAAGAACTACCTTCCTAATGAATAACATAAGTTTAAGCTGAATTTTAGCTAGCAGAGTGCTTTAAAAATTGATAAGGTTAAGTGTTGAAATGGGTTGTATCCTAATATTCTGGAATAGTGTTGGACAGTTGGATAGTCTTTCTGGATAGTTGTGGAAGACACTGATGGTATTAGTTGATAAAACCATTACCAAAACCCAGTTTCAACCCTAATGCCTGTTACTGTTTGAAAGTCACAAGGGATTCTATGATTAAAAGATTAAACTGACACAGTCAGTATGGAAAATGTAATTTTCCTTTTCTTTTTGAGTGTAAAGATTATGTTTCTCTTCATAGCAACATGAACCGTGAAGATCGGAATGTGCTGCGTATGAAAGAACGGGAAAGGCGGAATCAGGAAATTCAGCAGGGTGAAGACGCCTTCCCACCCAGCTCTCCTCTCTTTGCTGAGCCTTACAAAGTTGTAAGTTGTCCTTTGAATGTTTCTTTCCAATAATGTGACGTTTTTGTTTTTAAAATATTTAAACTTGAATTTTTATATTAGAAGAGAGTTTCAGTGACTCTTTTTGCGTGTATCTCTTTAGTATCAGTCTAGTACTTTTTCTGTTACACTAAATTCTCTGATTTTCCTTCCAATGTATTTATTCTTGAATTAACAATATCAGGTTTCAATTAAAGCCTGATATCAGGTGTTCAATAAAGTGAACCATTTGTTGTTTTTAAAATTCCCATTGGGCTTTCATGGAATAACCAAACACTAAATAGGACCAGTGATCAATGTTTCTATAGTGGCCACAGAAGTCTCTGAAATATTTGATTTGACTTGGGATTTTAAAGTTTTATACTGTATATGGTGCTATGTATTATAGTAGTAACAACCTTTGTTGGTTTATAATATGAGATTGAGTGTGTCTAAAGCTTAAGAACATATTCTAGATTTACCTTTATAGATTTGATATTTGTAGAAGTGATTTGAAAGGTCTACAGAAGTCATTTACTCAGAGCTTTTCCCATTCAAATTCAGTGATACTAATACCATTTGTATTAGTGTAACAGAAAACCTAGCTTTTGGGATTAAAAGCCATGTTGAAAAATATAGGAATATGGTCCAGAATCTTCAAATCATACACCTTTTTTGTGCATTTTAATTGTATTTGATGTCACCTATAAATTACTGAATATTTACTTTTGTTTAATAAGGACCAGAATGATTTTCAGATAATATGTAGTCATTATTGATTCATGGTAATTCAGAATAGTGATTCAGCCTTGATGTTGTTTTAATGTAATGAGTAAACGTGCTTTCTTCTTGTATATGGATATGAAAGATTCCTAACGCTTGTGGGTATCTTAGACTTTTTTGTTATCTAAGAATAATTCTTAAAACAAAGTATATATACCATTGTATTCAAGAGTTGCAACATTTTATTGGTCAGAGTAAATACCTAGAATTTTAAATTATCAGTGGATTTTCTGTGCTTATTGTGGATTTATTTTTATTAACTTGACTCACAGGTACAGAAGGAGTTAAAATTTTTAAAAAGTCAGTTTGGCATAACTTATTTCACTAAATTTCTGTTTCTGCCTCTGATTGCATTATAAGGAATATGTTTTCCTAGACTATCAAAATACGAGTGATAGCTAATCTGCTGACCTAGAATTTATATAAGTGTAGGTTACTTTTCTGCACTCCAAAAACTTTTCACTGCTGTTCTGATTTATTTTTTTCATGTCACATATTCTTTATTTGTCCCTCAATGGGCACTTTGGTGACTTGCATACCTTGGCTTTGTACTTTATGCTTCAATGAATATATAGACTGAATTTTGACCGTCACAAACCCTAATACTTATGCTTTAAAGCTATTCAGATCATTTTATTGGTGGAATTCAGATTTTTTTCCCCTCTAGGAATCCATTGTATCTATTTTTCAATGTCATAAACATTTGCATTTCAGCATGAATCTTCTTTTTCACTGAATTTTTTTTTATTTTTACTATAAAACTTATGTATTCGGAGTTTGAGATGCTAACCTTAAGATATGAGATGACACCTCTTTTTTAAGTTTGGAAAGTTAGTTTAGAATAATTTTTATCTTCAGTTATCTATTTGTATAATTATATTTTACTTCTTTTGTAGACTAGCAAAGAAGATAAGCTATCAAGTCGTATTCAGAGTATGCTTGGAAACTACGATGAAATGAAGGATTTCATAGGAGACAGATCTATACCAAAGCTTGTTGCAATTCCCAAGCCTACAGTACCACCGACAGCAGATGAAAAATCTAACCCAAATTTCTTTGAACAGAGACATGGGAGCTCTCATCAGAGTAGTAAATGGACTCCAGTAGGACCCGCACCCAGCACTTCTCAGTCTCAGAAACGGTCCTCGGGCTTACAGAGTGGACATAGTAGCCAGCGGACCAGTGCAGGTGGCAGTGGTGGCACTAATAGTAGCGGTCAGAGGCATGACCGTGACTCATACAGTAGTAGTGGCAGCAGTAGCCGGAAAAAAGGCCAGCATGGATCAGAACACTCCAAATCACGCTCTTCCAGTCCTGGAAAACCCCAGGCTGTTTCTTCATTAAGCTCCAGTCATTCCAGATCTCATGGGAATGATCACCATAGCAAGGAACATCAGCGTTCCAAATCTCCTCGGGATCCTGATGCAAACTGGGATTCTCCTTCCCGTGTACCTTTTTCAAGTGGGCAGCACTCAAATCAGTCTTTCCCACCTTCGTTGATGTCAAAGTCAAGTTCAATGTTACAGAAACCCACTGCCTATGTGCGGCCCATGGACGGACAGGAGTCCATGGAACCAAAGCTGTCCTCTGAGCACTACAGCAGTCAACCCCATGGCAACAGCATGACCGAACTGAAACCCAGCAGCAAAGCACATCTCACCAAGTTGAAAATACCTTCCCAACCACTGGATGTAAGTAATACATTTACAGCTTTTAACATTGTGACTGTGTGAAGCAGTTTTCTATGACTGAACTTAAACTGTGTCTTTGTCTTAAGGAATGTAAGGAATATGAAAGTTTAAAGAAAGACTTAAGATTGTTTTTCAGGTGGATCCTTGTTAGCTTCCCTTTTAGGATATGAAAGAAAATGTCGTTCACTGTTTTTAAAATATTAAAGTGATAGAATAAAACATTTATCAGTTCTTTAGACTTCTTCCTTCTTACTGAATAATACATCTTGTGTTTTATTTTTAAAAAATTAACTTTTATTCTCTTAGTGATTGTGGAAGGCCTTGTCCAGCAAGGCCGAGGATTGGGGTCCCAGGGTCGACGAGAGGAGAAGGCAGAGCCTTGACCTTGTGGCGGGCCTTGACCCGCATGGTGAGGGGGTAGAGCCCCAGGGACAGCACGAGGAAGAAGGCAAAGACAGAGACGCGTGCGAGAGTGAGAGAGCCAGCCTTTATTTTTACAACAGCCATGTATATATACTTGAGGGCGGCACAGAAGGTACGGGCGGGGGGTGGTCTGGTGGTCTAATGTCTTAAAGGCCAATGGGTTTGAGGGGAGGGATCCATCGTCATCTCTTTGTCTCTTTGGCGCCAAAGCTTGCTGAGCGGGAAAGGAAGGAGTGGGGGAAGGGATTCAGGTGTGCTGCATTCTCAACCAGGATGTTTACTCTAAGTTCCAATCAAGTGTTGTTTTGTGCACTCGAGGCAAAGTCCTGGTTTCTGTCCCCGACAAGTGATAGTCATGAATGAGTGAATGAGATGTGGCCTGTGATTGGGGTAAATGTTGGAACTTTTCCACTTCAGGTGATATTGTATGATTTGGATGCCATAACCTTTTCTTTATGCTTAAAGGTTTGAGAGCAGGCTGCCCTGGTTCACATTAGTGGGTTGAAATTTATTAGAGTATTTCTATCTGTCTGCTAAACATGATACTCAGAATAACCAAAGACGTGCATGTTTATTGTGACATGGCAGGGAGGAGTGAGGATGGTGAACATATGATTTTGAGAGTTTTTAAAAACCTTCCTTGCGGTCTTGGCAAACTGATTGTTCCTGGTATATGTCATCTAATTACTCTTCTCAAGAGAACAGTAAGGTGGTAATTTTGTTCTTTCTTCAAACAACAGGATTCTTAGAGGTAGGCTTGAATTCAAACTCCAGCTTTCTAATTCTTACTGTGCTTTGCAATAAACAACTTCTGTGATTTAGAAAAGATGATATAGGGCCCTCCCTGGTGATGCAATGGGTTAAAACGCAGCACTCTGAAGCTAGCTGAAGCTGCCTCAGCACGAATTCCATCCCAGCCACGGAGGTGACCCACATGGCTCAGCAGACTTCTCCTGACATGCCCGCTGCTCCTCTCAGCAGTGTACTTATTCTGCTCCCTACTCTGCTATTCTGCTCCCTATTCAGTCTCTGGTGAATTCCTTCACCACCCCTGTACCTCTGGCCTGCACTCCAGTTCTGTGTGCATAAATAAGTAAATTAAATCTTTTTAAATAAAAATAAAATAAAAAAAGATCATATAAAATGTTCCAAGCATGTAATCTCTCAGAATATTACTTTTGTTCTGTCTGTAATTTGATGTGAAATGATATATCTCTGTATTCTGCTATATTTTATATAAGTAAACTTGAACATTTTGCTATATTTTAAATAAGTAAACTTAAACATGAGAAATTATACTTTTTTAAAAAATATTTCTGGTTTAGGTATAAGAATAATAGTCTTTTAAAACTTGAAAAGTATGAAATTCTTCAATCAGAAAGTGTGTATAAATATTTAAGAGTTTGAAGTATTTGCATTTAAGGAAATTAGTTTAAAATTTTGAGTTTTAGAGAGATATGATCATATATACTTCAAATTTTATTTCATTTCTAGTAATGTCAACTTCATATGGCAGATGACTAAAATTTAATAAGTTACTCCAAATCTAATGCATTTCTTTTCCTCTTTTTATTAAGGCATCTGCTTCTGGTGATGTAAGCTGTGTAGATGAAATTCTTAAAGTAAGTTAATTTTTTTATTGTTTCAGTTTCTAATGTAACTATATGATCTGCTGCCCATTTAGTCTCTTTCCATCTTTATTTCATAAAGGCTCTGAAGCAGCAGATTGCTTAACAATTGTAACTTGGTTATGTCCTTCAAAAATAGCTGACTTATACCATTGTATTTTTTTAATTAGGTTCTGAATCACTTTTGTTACTATTTGTCCTAAAGAGTGTTTTTTTTTTAAATTTTTGCTTGCTTTTGTTTTTAAGTAAAACAAAAACTCTAACAGTTTGCCTTGAAAAGAGGGAGAAACCAAATATAATTATACTCTTTGGTTTATCAATTAATACTTTAAATGCTAAAAAAAAATCGAAGTTATCAGTCCTTCACAATGAAAATAACTTGCTACAAAAGTAAATACATCAGTATATACTATTACAATCCTATAATGAAAAGTGTCTGAATACTTTGCATTTTGAATGTCTAATGGGATATGTTTAAAACCAACACATGACCAAAAAGCACATTTCTCTATTGGAAAAAGAAACAGTTGTCTGTTGGAAAAAGAGAGACTCCAGTGAATTAATAAGTGACAGTGAATGTACTTTTTTGTGAGCTCCCAGGATTTTGTGTCTATACCTACATTTCACTCTGGATACTCTTGGAAGGCTACTCACATTGGCTGCTTCCCGTTCCTTCTTTTAGCCCACTACAGTCTTTTTAGCTCTACCACTCTGCTGGACCTTTTTTTTTTTAAGGTTATTATCATCTTCATCTGGAGGCTTCATTTGAGATCCCTTTCTGTTTTAAGGGATTTTTGTTTTTCTCTTCTGGAAACAACATTCTTCATTCCTTAACTGTAATGCTTCATTGTTTTAATTTCCCATCTGTCTTCTCTGTCTCTCCTCTGACTTTTGGGAACCTTTGTATCTTCTCTTACCTCTTTAATCTATATGCATTTCCTAGGCTCTTCTCTTTTCTTTCTTCTCCTTAACTTGCCTTCTCCTTCATTCTCACATCTTTATTACTATTAGAAATATTCAGTTTTGCCTGCTGTGGTCTCCTTTGCTCTCAATTGCTTCTTTACTGGGTTTCTGGATTTCTCCATTCTTGACACTCAGATATCTAATGTCATAGTTAACAGACTTGCTTCTCTTTGCAGTATCACCAGTCTTTTGTGCTTGAAAGTATAGAATACTAATTGTCTCTCATTTCTCTCTCCTGTGTTCCAGCTAATCATAAAACTGTATGTACACTTTCAAAATTGTCTGTTACTTCTTTTTTCCACCTTAAACTGTAGTGAATGTGTAATGAGTCCATCTGCCTCTCGAGTCTCCTTATTCCTTTGCCTTCTGTATTGCTGCCAGATTCTGCACTTCAATCCCTTGTTTTCATAAGTTAATTTCCTTATAGAAATGTTTAGTGACTCTAAGGTTCCACAAAAGAATACTGTCTACATTTTACATTCCAGACCTATCAGGACCAGTCCCTATCTCTCCTATCAGTGACTGATCACTTTTGCTAAACTGGTCTCTCTAAGCATATGCTCTATTGTTCTTTTATCCTCTTTAAAGTACCTTTGGTAGACTCCCTTTCTCTTTCCTCTTCAGTTATATATTTTTTTCTTAGTATATCAGATATTTTTTATCAAAACATCAACTACAGTAGTAACTCTTTTCCTTTAAATTTCATACAGCATTCATTTTTCAGTTACCATGTAAATGAAAAGTATAAGGGAGTATATATCTTTTCCCTGAGTCCACAAAAATGCATGACACCTTACTATCTGGAAAAAACCATGGATTTTTCATTTATTTATGTCTTTGATGTTACATTGATTGCACGTTTTATGTATATAGAGTGTGGCACATGGCCACGGGAGTAATAGGTGCTCAGTTACTTGATGGAGAATTAAATAGATTTTTTGTTGTTGTTGAGAGTATTTTGATATTTAAGATAAAAGTATCACCTTACTGAAAACCTTTCTGAAAATATTTCAAGAAGTGAAATGAGTTTCTGTTTCCTCCCCCTTCCCTCTGTACAGTGCACAAGGAACTTCAGGTCTGCATTCCTTCCATGTTTTCCAGATATTAATCTGAAAACAATATTTTTATTAAAAAAATTATTAATTCAAGACATAATTGAGCACCTGTTGTATATCAAAAACTGCGGATATGGTGGTATACTGATAGTAGTACTCTTGGAACTGCTCTTAGAGCAGAGTGAAGGAAATAATCAACTTAGCATTTCAGGAAGTGAAATGTTATTTAAAAATAAAATATTATAAGAGGATAAAGAATAGTCTAGTGCTACTGGTGCAAGTGGCTATTTTAAAGGGTTCGAGCAGTAGAGACTGTATTAGGTGCCTTCTTTCTCTTCCCCTCTGTCATTCTGTTGTCCAAAGGTCGCCTCTGTTAATTATCTCCCAGAGATTTTTTTCATATGTAAACATTGGCTAGGACATAGACGATGATTTCTGTTGTCATTTAACTATATACTATGGACATCATTTCATACCAGGAATTTCTCATATTACTTGTCTGCTTGGTGTTCCATTGTGTGGCTGTAATTTAATTACTCCTGTGTTATTGGAGACATAGGTTGTTGCCATTTTTTAAGTATGAGCCCCCCTTAAACATGTATCTTTATAACTGTAGGGTAAATTTCTAAGAGTTATACCACCTTTAATTTTTAAAAAATATTTTGTCAATCTACCTGATAGTTTTCTTTGAACTCCATGCCAGAAATAAAATAATCTGTCCTTGTTCTGAGCCTGATACCTCTGTTTCTACTGCTCCTCTAATATACATGTACATTACAATTTTATCCAGGCCTCCACTTGGACATACTTGACATATTAGACAGAAGGCATTGAATGAAATGAATGAAATCAGACTTGGCCTTGCTTATCTGTCTTCTCCTCAGGGATTTTTTTTTTTACATGTATATATATTTCTCCTCTGATTTCCTCCACCTAACTAGAATGTCCTATCCAGTGAATGGGCTCCGAGAAAATAGACTTCTGAATGAGAAGTAGTTGTCAATTACTTGCCAAGTATGCCACCTTACATAAGAAACTTAACTTCTGTGCTTCAGTTTCATCCTACTTAGTGTTAGGATAATAATGGTGTCTACCTCATAATGTCATTGTGAGTATTAAAAGAGTAACAGACATGTTAAACATAGCACAGTGTCTGGCCCATGAAAGGTACACAATAAATGTTAGCTGCTTTCCTTATTATCCCCCTCCCCTCACGCCCACAGCAAGCTCTTCCTCAGTATTTTACTATGTGCCTTGTATTTGATTACAGGCTGATATTTGTAATTTTGTTGCCTTTATTCAGGAGTCTCAAAATCTTAACTGTAAGCTCCTTGAAGCCAGGAAGTGTATATTATTTATCTTCCTACTATTTGTCCCATAGTACCTTGCACTCATTTGTGCTTAATTAATATTTATTGATTAAATCCGTATACTTTTGAAGGAGCAATCATGAAACCAGTATTTATAACATAAATCTGGTTTTTAGCTGTATAACTTTTATCCTTGATCTGGTTGAAAACAAACTGTAATAATTACATTTCAGGAGATGACGCATTCATGGCCTCCCCCTCTAACGGCTATTCATACACCATGCAAAACAGAACCTTCCAAATTTCCTTTTCCAACTAAGGTAAGTAAATGAAATATGTCTTTGATACTGTAAGAGAATTCTAAATGGCTTGACTAAAATCATATGAATTCAAAATTGTCTTGCCATTCCCATTCTAGTGGGAAATAGACAATAAATGATTAAATAGTTCAGAATAGTGATGATTGCTCTGAAGAAAATAAAACAACAGCATCAAGAGCAACTTGAATTGAGAGGTACTCAAAAAGCTTTTAAGGAAAGATGGGAAGAGACCTAAAAGGCATTGATACTGGCTGCAAGTTACTGTTGTATTCTAGGCCACAGGTAGTTAAGAGCTTCTCAAACTGTTCTAGCAATCCTTTTCCATAGACAGAGCAACCATACCTGTGTCCGTGGAAAGAAATTCCTCACACAATACTTCCAAGCTCATCTATAATCAGAATATGCATATACATAGATAGCAGTCATATTAATGATACTGATACAAGTAATATAAGAATAGATTCGCATCATGAAAATTTAATCAGGACCCCTAGAAAAAGCCTCTCAGTTTTGCCTCCTCTGTCTCACCAGAGCTACTTTCATACTACCTTAACAAGTCTTCATGTGAATTTACTTATATATACTTATATATATGTATTCATTACATATCAGCTTTTTCTTATTTAATTCTACATAGATTGTTTTGAGTTTTTGATCAGCAGTAGGTTTTAGAAACTTTCCATATTACTATGTATATTTGTATGTTATATTTAAATAATGTATTACATACAAAGTTATTTCTTTTAATTGTAGCCATAATATAAATGCATCTTGGTTTATTTAGCTGTTTCCCTTTGGTATTTAAGTTGTGACTAAGTTTTTCATTGCTCTAGTGACTATCTTTGTTCATGCTCTTTTGTGTGTAGATGACTTTCTTTTGGGTGAAAATGTAGGAAATAGGATTGTTGAATGTTAAGATACAGATAATTTATATGCTCAGATTCCCTCTCTAGTGCTTGTAGCAGTTAGTTTTCCCAATATTAATTACCTGTTACTGCTCACGTGCATGTTTATTTTGATATGTTAAACACCAGTTTTTTTTAATTTAATTCTATCCCCTCATTTTTAAAAAAATAACATAATAATTTATTTTTATATCATTTTTTACCTTTTTCTATCTTGGTTGTTATTCCCATGGGCTTCCCATCACCAAATCACCCCTGTGCCATCACCATAGTCCAGTGCATTTCCCTCCCCTCCCACTGTTTTTCATCCCATTCCCCATTCTACCTCCATAAAATGTCTCTGGTATATAGCTTAAACACTAATGTTTTAATTGAAAAAATTGTCATTCTGTTTCCTAAATTGCTAGTGAATTTCACCACAATTGTAATACCTTTTTTTTTTTTTTTGGATGAAATGATGTCTTTATTTTTTTAAAAAATAGTTTATTTTTACATCATTTTGTGCCTTTTTCTATTTCAGGTGTAATTGTCATGCTTTTGATTTCTTTGTAGATGAATTTGCTGAGTTCTCCACCCTTTGGGTTGTGTCTTTTACCTAGTTTTAGGCAAATTTCTTTTTTTTTGTTTGAATTCTAATAATTTTTTCTATATGCTGCAAATATATCTCCTAGTTAAGAGTCTTGTCTCTAAAGTTTTATATTCTAGAAGATTTTATTGTTTGATGAAGCTTTTACTTTTTACTTTTTAATGTAGCTTCTACTTTTTAATGTCGTGTTAAAGAAGGCTTTTTCTTTTCCTAGGATTATAAGCAGACCCTCCTATTTTTCTGTTTTTTTCCCTCCTCTCTTCTTGCTCTTGTTTTTCTTTTAATGTGATTGCAATTTGTTTTCTGTTTATGTTTAGCTCAATTTATTGTTTGTGAATGATGTGAGGTAGAGATAAAACTTTCTGCTTGTATGTGAACCATTACCTAACTCATTTACTTTTTTTTTTTTAAAGATTTATTTATTTGTACATACAGAACTGGGGTACAGGCCAGAGGCTCAGGGCTGGTGAGAGGCTTCACCAGAGACAGAGTGGGGAGCAGAACAGGCAGATCGACGAAGTACACTGCTGAGGGGAGCAGCGGGCGGGTCAGGAGAGGTCTGCCACGCCATGTGGTCTCCTCCAGGGCAGGCGGGAATCGAACTCATGCGGAAGTGGCTTCAGCTTCTCAGTGCAGTGCTTTAACCCGCTGCACCACCAGGGAGGGCCTCTCATTTACTTTTTAAATCAACTTCGTTTACACATAGAAACCACACATTTAACATTTAGCTTGAGTTTTAAGTAAATGCATACATCTGTTTAATTACTACCCCAAGGAGAATTAAATATTTTTGTCACCCCACCTTTCAAAAAAATCCCTCATTTCCTTTGCAGTCCACTTCACTCCCAGTGCCCAACACTGATCCTGCACATTTACCAATCTGTTTTATTTCACAATAAACTCTACTTCTTATAAATAGCATCTTATAAATGGAATCCTTATCTTCTTTGGTATGCATATCTTCTTTTGCTCAGTATTTTCTTTTGTAATCATCCATGTTTTTGAATATATCTGTTATTTGTTCATTTTTTATTTGAGTTAGTATATTTGGATAACTAGTGATGTTGTGCCTCTTTTTATGTGCTTCTTGGCACTCTTTTTGAAGTATCAGTTCAAAATGTTTTGGGGTGGCAGTAGCTGGCTTGCGTGGCATTTGTAGTTTTATTGGCATAGTATTTTTTTTTTGGTTTTGATTGAGGATAGTGCAGATTTCTTACAAAGAACAAGGTAGTGCTCCCTTCATTTCTGTTTTATGAAGTTGTCAAATTTTATAATTAATTTTATAATTAATTGTCTGGGCCTACAGCATTCTTTATTGAAAGTTCTTAAATTGCTAATTCATTTTTTTATATTAGTTTATTTTTACATATTTTTGTGCATTTTTCCATCTCAGGCTAATTCATTTTTTAAATTAGATACAGAGCTATTCAGATTTCCTGCCCCTAGAGTTGATTTTGGTAATTCATTCATATCAGTATTTAAATGTATTGGCATCTAGCATGATTTGTAATATATACTTATTCTTTTACTATCTGTAGGATCAGTAGTGGTACTGATCATTTTCCCTCCTTGCTTTCTTTTTTGTTTTTTTAAAAGATTTATTTATTTATGCATACAGAACTGGGGTACAGACCAGAGATGCAGGGGCTGTGAGAAGATTCACCAGAGACAGAGTGGGGAGCAGAATAGGCAGATTGACAAAGTACACTGCTGAGGATAGCAGCAGGCGGGTCAGGAGAGGTCTGCCACACCATGTGGGTCAGCTCCCTGGCCGGGAACAAACTTGTGCTGCAATGGCTATGGAGAGTTTCAAAATGCAGTGCTTTAACCTGTTGTGCCACCAGGGAGAGCCCACTAAGAACCTTTTATTTATTTATTTATTTTAAGTTTCTGTTACTTTAATTTACTTATTTGGGGATTCATCTGTCTTCTGTCTTCTTAAGGTAGCTTAGATCATGGATTGTAAACATTTCTTTTTATTCAAAGTATTTTAAACTACCAGTTTCCAAATAACCACTGCTTTGTGACAAATTATGTGTTTGTTTTTTTAAAATCATTGAATGCAAAATATTTCCTCATTCCCCTGGCACCTCTCCTTTGATCAATGAGTTATTTAGATGTTTATGACATTATTTTCAAATCTTTAAGGATTTTACAGATAACATTTTTTAAAATCTATTTATGTTCTTGTCAGAGAATATATGTTGTTAACATTTTAGTCCTTTTTCTTTTTTAAAGATTTATTTATTTATGCATACAGAACTGGGTATAGGCCAAAGACTCAGGGGCAGTGACAGGATTCACCAGAAACAGAGTGGGGAGCAGAATAGGCAGAGTGACAAAGTACATTGCTGAGGGGAGCAGTGGGTGAGACAGGAGAGTCTGCCATTCCATGTGGGTCACCTCCCTGGCCTGGCATTGAACTTGTGCTGAAGCAGTTGCCACTAGCTTTGTACTGCTGTGCTTTAATCTGTTGTGCCACCAGGGAGGGCCCGTTTTAGTCTTTTAAATTTGTTGAAATGTTTTATGACCCAGTATATGATCTCTCTCTGTAACATAGATATATCTGTCAGCTGTACACACGCGCACACACACTTGTGCTCTGTATACATCAAGATGATTTAGAGTGGTTAGCTCATTATATTATTACTTTTATTTACTTCTCTCAGTTACTGAGATAGTGTTAACATCTGTATCTATGTGGATTTGTCTGTTTCCTATTTCACTTTTGTCTATGTTTGATTCATGTATTTGAAGTTTTGTCATTAGTTACATAAGCATTTAGGATTGCTGTCTTTCGGATGAGCTTATTTTTTCCCATTATGATTTCCCTCTATATAGCTGGTATTAATGTTGTTTTGAAATCTACTACATGCAGTAATCTTACAGCTACTTAAATTTTATTTTTATTGTTAAGATGTTTTAGCATTTTCAATTTTCTTAGTTTTAATCTGTCTGTACCATTAGATTTAAAGTAGGTTCTTATAGTCAGCCTGTAATTGGGTCTTTTTTTTTTTTATTTCCTTACATCATTGTTCATTTTTGTACAATATTTGATTTCTCCCTTCAGGTGCATTCCCCATAAACCTGTCACCACCTTAGCTGCGAACATCACCATAGACTCTTGTGCTTTTTCATCTCTTTATTTGATCCCTTCTGTCCCTGCTCTCTGCTGTATGTCTGAGATCTATAATTTGCCTGCTAGGCTTGCCCTTTTTGCTCCGAATTGGGTCATGTTTTCTACTTGGCCAGCATTAAATTTGAAATGTTTGAACCATTTCTTTTTAGTGTAATTTTTGGTACTGTGGGGTTTAACTATCAATTTACTATTACATTTATTCCCTGTCCAGAGATTATTTTTGGATTAAAATTTTAAAAATATGTTATTTAATAGCTATACCTGTTTGTTTTGCATTCCTGAATTCTAAAATTAAAAACTTCAATTAATTAGAAGAGTTTGGATATGAATTCCTAATCTTACTAGTACCTACCTATTTTTTTTAAAGTAACAGTTTAATTGAAATAATATGCATACTATTAAACTTACCCACTTAAGATAAATAATTTGCTGTTTTGGTATATTCATAGTTTTAATATTGGTATTTGCAACAATTACCATAGTCAGTTTTGGAGCATTTCATTACCCCCAAAAGAAACCCTATAACATTTAGTAGACACAAACACACACAAATACCTCTACCTACCTATGTTTAACTTTTAGGTAGCCACATTATATGTCTATATATTTACCTTTTCTGGACATTTCAAACAAATGGAATCATATGTAGTCTTTGGTGACTTGATCTTCCACTTAGCATGATCTTTATATGCTATGTTGCATCATGTATCAATACTTCATTCCTTTTTATGACTAAATATATTTTGTTGTATGATTATATTAGAGTTTGTTTTATCTGATTATTAGTTGGTGGACATTGGGTTGTTTCCAGTTTTAGGCTATTATGATTAATGTTGCTATAAACATTAGTGTTTATGCAGACATGTTTTTAGTTCTCTGGGTTATCTGTCCAGAAGTGGCATTGCATTGCTAGTAACACTGTATTTAATCTTTTGAAGAGCCTGCTTAGTGATTTTCCAAAGTGACTACTCCATTTTATGTTCACACAGCAGTGTATGAGAGTTCCAGTTTCTTCAGATCATGGTCAACAGCAGGCAAGACAGAAGCAGTCCCTGACACAAGGGATTGAACCCATGCTGCAGTGGCTGCAGATAGCTTCACAGTGCTTAGATTTAACCCCTCGCACCACCAGGGAGGTGCCAGGATTTCTTTTTCTTTTTTTAAGGTGAAAAATATATATTTGAAATGATCCCAGTTTTTGTCACAAGATTCAAAACATAATAGTTGGGAGCCAGTCAAACATAGGCCTTCTCTCCATCAGATCTAATCAAGTTTTTGACTTTGGCCATGTCAGTGTCATCAAGCTTTATCAGTGTATAATCTGGTAAACAAATGTGTTGTGGCCTATCTTCTTCAGGGCTGATGTAGTGGTCAGAGGAAAGTTAATGATGGCATAGTGGTCAAACTTAATTCTCCTGGGGTACAAAGCTGCAGGGTGTTGTGCCGCCAGAAGGTGAGTGATAAGTGAATCTCCTTTCAGCACTGCTTTCTTGACCATTAAAGCTTTGGCATTTGCATTGGCTTTGAAGGGTCAGGAGCTTCCTTTTTTGCTTTCAAAGATTTTTTTTAAAGACTTATTTATGCATTACAGAACTGGGGTACAGGCCAGAGGTGCAGGGGTGGTGAGAGGTTTCACCAGATACAGAGTGGGGAGCAGAACAGGCTGACTAACGAAACACACTGCTGACGGGAGCAGCGGGCAGGTCAGGAGAGGTCTGCCACGCCATGTGGTCACCCTCTGGGCTGGCGGGAATCGAACTTATGCTGAAGTGGCTTTCGCCTCTTCATGCTGTGCTTTAACCGGCTGCGCTACCATGGAGGACCACTTTGTACTTTTTTAATGTATTGTCGATAGTATTCCATTGCATATACAAGGCACAGTTTCAATTCATCATCCATCAGTTGATAGTGGGTTGTTTCCATATCATAGTTACAGTAAAAAGTGATTCAAGGAACAGAAATGTGCATTCTTCTTTTTATGTTAACTTTTTCATCTTCTTGGGGTAAATACTCAGAAGTCAAATTGCTGGCTCACATAGTATTGATATTTTCAATGTTTTAAGGAATCTGAAAGTTTTTCTCTAGTGGCTGTACCTACTTGTTATTTCTTTTTTTTTTTTTTTTTTGATCTAGCCATTTGACAGGTATGAGGTGCTAGATCACTGTTATTTTGAGTTGTATTTCTGTGATGTTAGTGAGCTTTTCATGTACTTATCAACCAGCGTCTTGGCAGCTCTGCTGCCTGTATTTTAGTTGGACTGGAATTTTGCTGTGAATACCTTTATATATGTTAAATACTAAGCTCTTATCAGATGTATGAGTGACAAATATTTTCTTCCATTCAGCTTGGTGCCTTTACATTTTGTTCATGGTTTTACTTTCTGTGCAGGGCTTTCTAGTTTGATATAGTCAAACTTTTGGTTTTTGCTTTTGTTACCTTGACTTTTGGTGTCAGACTCCAAAAAAATATAAACAAGACCTGTGTCACGGAGCTTACCACTTACATTTCTAAAACTCTTTCTGTTTCAGGTTTGATGTTCTACTCTATAAGCCATTTTGAGTTACTGTTTGTGTAAGATAGTCGTCTATATGCATTCTTTTGCCCAGTGACTGTCCATTTTCCCCACCTACCTTTTATTAAAGGGATTATCCTTCCCCATTGTATATTGTTGGCACATTTGTCGTAAACTAACACATCATATATATACATGGTGTTGCTGACTTTAAGCTGCTCAGTTTTGACCTGTCTTGGTGTGGTTCTCTTGATCTTTTACTATGCTTGGGTTTTGTTTTGTTTTTGAGCTTCTTGGAATTTTGGGTTTATCAATTTCATCACATTTTGAAATAGTTCTTCCAAGTATTACTTTGGTAAAGGGAAACCCTTTTCTCCTGTTCTTCAGGAAATCCAGTTTTATGTATAAGAGACCTTTTGAAGTTGTTCCATAACTCAGACATGTGCTAATTGGTTGGTTTTTAAATTTTTTGCCTTCTGTTATTTCATTTGGGGTAGATTCTATTGTATATTCAGTTTTAAAGCTTTTGACCCTTGCACATAGTCACTGTGTGTTGGAACAACTCTTGTTGCTGTTCTACGTGCTGCAGAGTCATTTACATATCGTCCCTACTGTAAGGCTGATCTTTACAGAGGCAATTGGGATATATGTGTCAATATTTTAACCAGTTCAGGGCAGATCATAGCTGTTCAACAGGTGTTTCATAATTGATTTAAATAAGTGTATCTAGCTGTGTTAAGATTTTTGGTATTTCTGAAATATTTCAGTTTTTTATTGAGCACATTGACTTAGGTCAAGTTGCTTTTACAGCTTGGTTTTTGCCTTTTTTTGACTTACGAATTTTCAGTGACTGAACTTTTGTGTGTAATGTATTGAGTTTCAATGCAGTTTCAAGCTTTATGTAAAGCTTTAATGAGTACTTACTCTCCTTGTGCACTAACTATGTGGATGGACTAGATTCAATGAGAGGACAGAGAAGGAACAAAGTTTTGATACTTGAGGAATTTGGAGATGGCGTCTTAAAGAATGACACCAACTGTGGTTAGAAAACAAAGTATTGTACTGCTAGGAGGTCAGGGGAAGATAAGGATGACAGCAGAGAGCACTTCCTGTCAGTCAGCAGGGCTGAAGAAACAATTAACAGCTGGCTATGCTACAATGGAAAGAGCAGTGGGCAGTTAGGTAGTGGGTATGTTGGCTTTAGGAAAATATTTGGAGTTAGTTTGGTGAATGCATGTTATTCATTTAAATATCTTTAAACCTGTATCATTTCAAAATAACCCAGCAACCACCAAAAAATTCCTCTGTCCCATCATATTCTGTGACCAAGCCTTCTCTTTAGAGCTAAATTTATTAGAGTGGTTTCTATTTGCTGTCTATAGCCTTTTCTCCAGTCACTCCACAGTTCAGTCTGATTTTGCTCATACCCTTAATATCTTACCAAAACTATTTTCATTAGGATTATCAGTGGCCCATTTTGGCAAATCCAAGTAACTTTTCTTTTTTATAAAATCTCTACTGGACTTCTCACGAGCATTGAAGATTGTTTTTACCTATTGTTTCCTTGTCTTTCACTATATGTTGCACAGCAAGATTTATTTTGTTCTTTGGCTGCTGCTTTTTCTTCTACCGCTATCTATAAAAGTTAAGTTTTTCAGGCATTGTGCTTGATACTATATGAGAATACAAAAGAAGAAATGTGCTTTACCATAGGGTGTCACATTTTTG
This sequence comes from Condylura cristata, assembly GCF_000260355.1. NCBI lineage: Eukaryota > Metazoa > Chordata > Mammalia > Eulipotyphla > Talpidae > Condylura > Condylura cristata. The sequence goes on along the minus strand of NW_004567122.1, from coordinate 24,186,106 downwards.
GTTGTGGAAATTAAATAAAAGAAAGGATTATATATTACTGTTGAATTAGATGTGCAGCTATAGGCACCATATTTTGACATAAGTTCACTCCTTTTTGTTACCTATTCCTCTTTACCTAAGTGTTTCACAAATTTTTGTTGTAACAGAATTTTAATTTTAATCCCAAACCATGTTTGATTGTACATGCATATATCTACCTATGTACTGGACATTTCTTAGCTGTTGTATTTCTTTGATAACATTTTTTCAGGAAGAACTCAATGGTTCTCCCTGCTAGTTCTCAACCTAGAGCAGAGAATAAGCATACATGGTCCTCCTCTCTAGTTCCTTATCTTAGTAAAGCTAGAAAAATCTGTAGGAGTTGTTTGATATTTTTTCTCTCCAACAAATCCCATAGGCTATCACTAAATTCTAATGATTTTACCTTATTAAGTGTATTTGAATTTCATTTATGTTTCTCCATTTTTATTGTTGCCATTCAGGTAAGTCAGTGGTTTCCAAAGTAGGAAACATAAAATACAGCATAGTATGTATTAGGGAATGGGGAGTTGGGAAGAGATGAATGAAAACTTCTCTATTTTTTTTTTCAGTTCTAAAAACCTCAGCTTATTTACTTTTCAATCACAGAAGAAAAGTAGAAGATAAATCAAAAGAATATTACTTCTCTTGATCTGAATGGCAAATGGTATATTTTATTTCTAGCATGTGGGGTATCCCAAGAGAAGTTTAGATCTCTCAGTATGGAAATATTGATAGGCTTGCTTTCATTTATTTATCTTAGCTGTGGCATATTATAGATTTAAGTTTCTTAGTTAAGATTTACAGATTAGCTGGTTTAATTCAACTAATCTTAATTAATGCACAAGCGGCTTTAAAGATATATCTGCAGTGAAACTATTGTTGAAGATAACACTAAAGTACATTTCTGAGCAAGCAAAAAAATGGCCAGCCTGAGAATTTCCTACTGGGAGCTCTTTATCTACCACAGTATAAATTAGAAATAGGATGCCCTGATCATTGAAAAAAAAATATATATCACTAGTTCAGGTGTTTTTATATCATTAACCTTGCTTTCCTGTATAATGTGCCTTGGGAATAGTAACCAGTGAAGAAATTTTGAAAGCGTCCTGACTCATACTTAGTTTTAGTTTGGGTTGTGTAGTACTCAGTTCACCTTGAACATGCATCAAGACTACTAAATTTTTATTAAAAACCCCTCGAGTGTTCTATACCTTTATCAAAAATTTGGTCTTTTTGCTTCAGTGAAAATGACTGAAATTCAGTACAGAGAGCACGAACTTAAATTGCATTTCTTAGTCAGGAAACAATATTGATATAAGCTTCCATAGCAAAACTGGAGATAAGGGAAACAATTACTAAAGTAAATAGTTATTGGAAGTGGGTAAAAGTACCTGTGCTCCTGGTAGTTCCAACTTACGACTTTTTTCTCCCTTTGTTATTGTACACCTAACACCCTTTTTGGCCTTTACACATTCTGTTCTTTGCCCTGAACTGTACCTTTCCTTTCCTATCTTAGCGTCTTATAAATCCTTCAGTTCTCAAATTGAGGGTTGCCTTTCCTCATCTTCTTGGCCATTATTGGCTCTTTCTTCCTCCTCCTCCTCCCCTCACCACCTACATATACACAGTTAATTATAAGCTCTTATAAAATAGTGTTATGTTATGTATTAACCTTTATTGTACATTTCACAATTGCCATTTTCCCTTTATTTGTATAATTGCCAAGCTACTGACATTATTCAGTTGGGTGTTAAACCCATGAGGACAAGGCTTTTTATTTTTTATTTTTTTGGTAGGACAAGTCTTTTATCTATATTTGCTATTATTCTGTTTCTCCAGTACTTAGATATGTGTGTCATATCAAAAAAGTTTGGGTTTCGGCCCCCCTGATGGTGCAGGAATTAAAGTCTCGGCACTATCAAGCTATCTCTCAGCAGCCACTGAGGCGTGAGTCCAATCCCCAGCCAGGAAGGTGATCCACATGGCGCAGCAGACCTCTCCTGTCTCCCTTGCTTCTCCCCTCAGCAGTGTATTTCAGTAGATCTGGAGCCAGTTCTGTTCCCCACTCTGTCTCTACCCTCTCAACCCCCCCCACATTTGGCTTGCATCCCAGTTCTTGTATGCGTAATAAAATAAATCATTAAAAAAAAAAGAGTTTGGTTGCACCCCCATGTTTATTGCTGCCTTATTTACAATTGGAAAGACATGGAAACAGCCCAAATGCCCAAAAGTGTATGATTGGATTAAAAGATGTGGTGCGTATACTCAATGGAATATTACTCAGCAACCAAAAAAAAGAAACACATGTCTTTTGTAGCAACATGGATAGAGCTGGAGAAGATCATGCTTAGTAAAATAAGCCAGAAAGAAAAGGAAAAATACCGGGTGGTTTCACTCATAGCAGGAGTATAACGGACCAGGCAAGAAAATAATAATAATAATAATGAACAGCTATAGACCAGAGACATTTTATGGAAGTGGAGTAGGGAATGGGATCAAAAACAGTGTGGGGAGGGAAATGCACTGGACTATGGTGGTGGCACATGGGTGATTTAGGGATGGGAAGCCCATGGGGATTACAACTGAGATGGAAAAATGCACAAAACGATGTAAAAGCGAACTATTATATAAAAAAAATACAGGAATATATTCAGAAATATAGGTATTCCTATGTGTTACTTATTGCAGTGTAACATCAAGAGCATTTATTTTCATTTTATTTATATTTCCTTCAACCTAAGTGTATAAAAAATATTTTAATTTTTTTTTGTACTTACCAAAAACCTCTTAATTTGATCACATTATAACAGTCAAAAAGTTAATTTTGATTAATATATAATTTTGGCATATATGATAAAAAGAGGAGTCTTCGCCCAGCTTCTTACATCTTAGCTCTGGAGAAGATATATTTTATGTATGTCCAGAAATATTTTTATGAAGTTCCAATCTTGAATGTAACTTTGTTTGAAAGGTACAAACACTTGAATATCCAATGAAAAGTTTTCTCAAAAACAAAAAAAAATTTGGTTTTCATACCTAGGAAAAACAAAGAGGCACTGTAAAAAATAGCAGTTATGATGATAACATAACTGCTAAGATTTGTTGAGTCAACTTGAAACTATAGTTGAGTGAAGGAGAGAGAATCAAGTCAGGAAGACCTAATAGATGACTGTTGCAGATGAAAAAAAGTTAGAACTTGGAATCTGGCTATATATTTGGAAAGGACATAGCACTGAGTTGAATCAGATGTTTTGGAGACAAGTGATTGTTCCGGTAACTAGATTAACAACTTGTCAAAGGTAAAGGAAAGTAGAAGAAGATTACGTGAAAGCTTGGATTATTTAATTTTTAGGTCACTTACCAGGTAAATGAGTATAAGATAATTAGCAATTCAAGGGGTGTGATGGAGAGTTGTTTTAATTTTCAAACATATTCACAGGAATAACCCCTTGGCAATTCTCTCTTGGGCTTTTTTTTTTTTTTTTTTTAAGATTTATTTATTCGTACAGAACTGGGGTACAGGCCAGAGATGCGGAGGGTCAGAGTATTCACCAGAGACAGAGTGGGATACAGAACAGGCAGATTGGCGAAGTACACTGCTAAAGGGAGCCAGTGGGTGGGTCAGGAGAGGGCTCCCTCTCCATGTGTATCTCCTCCGGGGCAAGTGGAGGGTGGAACTCATGCGGACTCATGCCAACTCATGCCACTCATGCCGGCAGAAGTGGCTTAAGCTTCTTTGTGTTGTGCTTTAACCCGTTGCGCCACCAGGGAGGGCCCTCTCTTGGTTTTTAAGGTAGCTTTATTGAGGGGTAATTCACATACCATATAATTTACCCATTTAAAATGTACAATTAAATAGTTTTGAGTATATTTATAGATAGTATCACCACAGTCAAGTTTGAACATTTCACCTCCTCTGAAAGAAACTTCCTACTCTTTAGTTATTACCTACTACTTTCTGTCCTTTCCCCAGCCCTGTGCAACTACTAACCTATTCTCTGTTTATATATTTCCCTTTTCTGGATATTTCCTGTATCTAGAATCTTATGCTATGTGGTCTTTTGCAACTGCATTCTTTCACTTAGCATAATGATTTCAGTTCTTGCAAGTTGTAGCATGTATCAGTAGTTAATTTTTTTTGTTGGACAAACATTATTGTATTATATGCACATGTATCACATTTGGTTTATATATTCATCATTGTCATTTGGGTTGTTTCAGGCTTTTGGCTCATATCAATAATGTTGCTGTAAACATTTGTGCAAAAGTTTTAATGTGGACAGATGTTTGGCATATGTTTTCATTTCACTTGGTTGTATATCTGGGAATAGAATTATTGTATCATATGGTAACTCTATTTAATTTCAACGCCAGAAAATTTTCCAAAGCAGTTCTACTATATATTTTACATTCCCGCTAGGCTTCCAATTTCTTCATCTTCTTGTCAACACTTGATGGTATCTTTTTATTCTAGTCATCTTGATGGGTATGATGTGATATCTCTGTGGTTTAATTTGCATTTCCAAGTGACTAATGATGTCAAACAACATCATTTCATGTGCTTTATTGACCAGTTATCTTCCTTGAGGAAATGTCTATTCAGATCCTTTGTCCATTTCTTTTTCACTGGATAGTCTTTTTACCATTAGTAAGAACTTTATATTAAACTACCAGTCCCTTATCACATATCTGATTTGCATTTATTTCCTTCCATTCTGTGAGTTGTCTTTCGCTTGCTGGGTGTCCCTTGAAGAACAGAAGTTCTTAATTTTATACAGTCCAGTTTATCTTCCTTTTTTTTTTTCTTTTATATCTTGTGCTTTTGGTGTCACATACAAGATTTCTTTGCCAAATCCAAGATTGTTACGATTAGGTACTATATTTTTTTCTAGGAGTTTGTAGTTTTAGCTTTTAAATTTAAGTGTCTGATCCATTTTGATTTGTTTTAAATATTGCCTGAGGTGTAAGCATCTAGCTTCATTCTTTTGTATGACTGTTCCGAGCACCATTTGTTGAAGAGCTTATTCCTTCCTGTTGTTTTCTTTTGGCACCCTTGTTGAAAATCATTTGACAGTAGATGTAGGTATATAGCATTTTTTTAATAGCAAAACTGTATTTTATCATCTCACTGTTGGGATTTCTCTTTCACAGACAATTCAGTCATTGAAATTGAAGGAAATTGTGCTTATTTTTAAGTAGGCTTGCAGGGATGCTTGTGTAATTTTAGTACTACATTATGTACCACAGACTTAAACTAGAAAAATGCTCAGTTTGCACATGCAAAGCAGCTGTTCTGACCATGACTTTGGAAAACCATATTTCTTTCACTGACACTGACATTTTGGCTTGCTTTTTACTGGTGCTTACACTGCCAGCCATTTTGTGCTACTGGAAGGTTTACAAGGACAATATTCCCTTAAGTTGCTAAATATAAGATACTGGGAACAGGAAAGGAGCAAAAATGATATAAGAATAACCCTTTGGATTTAAATCAGTTGTATAGTTATTTTCATCCTGGTATATGGTTTTCAGTATTACTGTTTTATTTTTAATTAAATTTTTTCTTAAGATCAAGAATCTTAAATTGAAATTATTGCTTCCCCAGGCTCTAATTTAGTATATAAGTACCATGGATGATGCTGAAATGAGTGATAAAGACTATTAGGTAGTTTGATGCTTTTTGCATTAAAATCCGGATAGTCCATTATTGACCACTAAATTGCCAGGACTGATCAGAGGGGATCATTAAATAGTTTAATTTGAAACATTTTCTACTAATGAACCTTTTTCTCTTAATGTCACTATAATTTTATGTACCTTTTTCTTAGGAGTCTCAGCAGTCCAATTTTGGACCTGGAGAACAGAGTAAGTATTAATTTTCCTCTCAGTTTTCAAAATAAGGTTTTTTTTGTGTGTGTATTTTGTTCTTATGGTCATATCATGTATTGCTTTAATAATTCTTTAGCATATGTTAACCCAGTTTATATGGTGGGAGTAAGAACTGGGATGAATTTGATCTTACTATACTTAAGAACTAAAGAATTTTAGATTACTGGAGATCAAAGTTAACTATTTTATTAAGTATTTGAACTAATAGTTCTAAGGTCATGAATTCAATTTGACAGTCACCTCCCATAGACCTAAGAACCGTTCTTCTGCCTTCCCAAGCACCATGAAGGTGCTTGGTTCTGTGGTCATAAAACTTTAAATAAGAATAGGTCATAGCTGATCATGGCTATTCTCTCTCTCTCTTTTAAGTTTTATTTATTTATACACACAAGAACTTTAGTACAAGCCAGGAGTGCGGGGTGTGGATTTGTCAGAGACAGAGTGGGGAGTAGAACAGGAGGATTGACTGCTGAGGGGAACAGTGGCCAAGACAGGAGAGGTCTGCTGCACCATGTGGGTCAGCTCCTTAGCTGGGGATCAAACTCATGCTGCAGTGGCTGCAGATGGCGTTATAGTACTGTGCTTTAACTGGTTGAGCCACCAGGGAGGACCTGATGGCAATTCTCTTTCTCTTATTAGTACATCTCATCCTTTGCTCCTTCCAAGCCCCCGTTTTCCCTTCCCAGTGCAATCTTGGGAGATAGGATTATACTTTAATACCTGTGTTTTTGTTTATTTTAAAACTATTTTTATATCAATATAGCAATCAATTTTTGACATTAAAATTGGTATTATATTGTATGAAAGTACCATAATTCAACCAGTGTCCTTTTTTTAGATTTATTTATTTATGCAAACAAGAATTGGGGTGTAGGCCAGAGCTGCAGGGGTTGAGAGGATTCACCAAAGAGAATGGGGAGCAGAACAAGTGGATCTACTTAAATACATTGCTGAAGGGAGCAGCAGGTGAGACAGGCGAGGTCTGCTGTGCCATGTGTATCATCTCCCTGTCTGGGGATTGAAGTCGTGCCTCAGTGACTGTGGCTAGCTTTGTAGTGCTGCACTTTAACCTTTTGTGCCATCAGGGAGGTCCCTGATCAGTGATGAACATTTGTTTCTAGCTTTTACTCTTCTAAACCATACCATAGTTAGCATTCGAGTGTGTGTGTGTAGAGGTAGGTTTATAGTCTTCCAGAGAGATCTGTAAGGTAGACTCCATTTGTTACAGTTTTAGATTAATAGATATGTGGATTTATAGTATTTACAAGATCCTCTAGAAAGTATCCTCCAGAAGGATACTGAATTTATAGTCATACCAAGAGTACTTGAGCAAGCCCCTTTCCACCAAGATCTCATACTGTGAAATTGTAAACTATTACCAGTTTGCTGAATAAATAGTTATATTTTGTTTATATTTCTTTGAGAATATTTTTGTAGAAATTTTATAGTTCATTTGCTGATTTCTGCATTCTCTTTGTTCTAGAAAGATATAATCCTTCTTCTAAAACTTCAAATGGACACCAGTCGAAATCGTAAGTTACTGCTTATTGTCTTTCATTCTCTAAAATCTATCTGTAGTGTCTGGATATTTAGAATAACATTTAGAAATGCATTTATATTTAATCTTACAAGGTCAGGAGTGGCAAAATTTGTTTAAAGAAGCAGAGAACTATTGGGTTTTACAGGCCAGAAGGTCTTTGTCAACTAGTCAGCACTGCCAGTGCAGCAAGAAAGGAGCTGCAGGCCAGGGGTGTCCGGTCGCTCTCTCCACAACAGACAGCAGTCTGGGTTTGGCTTGTGGGCCATGATTTGCCTTCCCTTTTTCTGAGATAAGGTGTGGTTTGTATATATATTCATAGCTTGTTTTCAGTAAAGAATATGTTTTAAAAAGTCAACATCATTTTTGGCAACCCTACCTTATAGCCACTGAATGTAAATGTTAACATCGCATAGTTGTATTGTCTGTAAGTTTTCCCTTTTGGCCAAAACCAGGAATATATTAAAATATAATAGTGTAATAGGTGAAAACAAATTTCAGCTTAAAAGTTAATTCCTGAGAACACAAGTTAATTCAGTAGTTAAAGCAAAGACAGTATATTCTGATTAATCTCCATCTTGTAATCATTTATACTACATACAGGGAGGCTTGAAGTTGAGAACATATGACTATTAAAAGTTCACTCTTACTGCTGAAGAATTCAGATTGTATTCCTACTTTCAGTATTTATTCACATGCATGGAAATGAAGGGAAGCTTCTGTAGGTGCTTATCCCTTTGGTTGATGGCAGACAAAAGTGTGCAGGACTTTGAGCAGCCTGGTGAAAGTTTTGACATATTCACATGTATAAAGCTGTCTTTATTAAAGAGAGCTGAGAGAATTCAGAGTAAGTACATTTCTTTACAAAAGATCAGCATGGAGATGCACTAATGTCCTTGTCTAAAGGAAAACATTTTTTTCCTGTCCTGCTTAATTGGGCCAACCTTTTCTTAATTCTCTCATTATCTGATTATTTCTAGGTGATCTTTTATGTAATACTCTAATTTTGGGGTTAGGTTTAGAAACTGTTAAGCTTTGAGGAACAGTACAAATAGTTATTGGACTGAAGAATTTCTTTCCCACTAATTGGAGATTGTCATGAAATATTATGCAGAAATTTAATGAAGCTACTGCTAATCAGAAATTTACATTTACATTTTTCTAATTGCAGTTCTCCCTAGGCTTTGTTGTTGTTGTTTTGTTTGTGTGTTTACTCCTGTATAAAGGCAAGAAGTTCTTTGGTGTGATGCTGAGATTTTGATATTAATTTTTATTTTTATTTTGCAGCCTTAAGGAAACTTAACTTTTTATATTTACATTCAAACACTAATTCCAGAAACTATTAGCTTATGAATTTTGATCATAAGTGATTTTGGAACCTGGGTTTTTTAATTCACACATTGTCATTTCTGTTATATAAATAAGGTTCTTAACTCCAATTGTTACTTTAACACATGCAGTTGACCTTTGTGTTCTGGCTTTCACAAATTATCCAGTTGCCAGTAGTTATACAAATCTCTCTTCATGATAGGGTCAGAGATAGAGAATAACTTATGCTTTCATTTTATCATACTTCTTTTGAGTGAACCTATGGATGAGTTGGATAATTTCTTTTTATGATAAATAAGTTCATGTGTTTGTAATTAGAGAAAATTAAAGGTATAAGTAAAGACTTATACCTTTAGTTTAAGGACTTTATAGAGGGTGGCTTTTTTTTTTTTTTAAGGATTTATTTATTTATTCATACAGAACTGGGGTACAGGCCAGAGTTGCGGAGGGTGAGAGGCTTCACCAGAGACAGAGTAGGGAGCAGAACAGGCAGATCATGGAAGTACACTGCTGAGGGGAGCAGCGGGCTGGCCAGGAGATGTCTGCCACGCCATGTGGTCACCTCCGGGGCAGGAATCGAACCCATGCGGAAGCGGCTCTAGATTCTCAGTGCCGTGCTTTAACCCGCTGCGCCACCAGGGAGAGCCCAAGGGTGGCTTTTTTAAAATTACACAAGAAACATATATTTTACTTATGGAAAATAGCATTTACAAGATTGGTAATTTCCTTTTACTCACTTATTATGTATTGGAGCCAAACCAGATGGGGTACAACTTGCTTGTTCTTTTCTCTGTTTTCAGTCCAATCTCTGGCTACCACAGTGATTATTTCTAGAATTATTGGTAGCTATTTAATACTCTGGTATGCCATGATAAACTGTCCCCAAAACAATAATCCTTTTTGCCTTTTCCCTCTAGAATGTTAAAAGACGACTTAAAACTAAGCAGCAGCGAAGACAGTGATGGGGAACAGGTGTGTCTACTCCTATATGATTTTTGCCAGTCTCATCCAATATTTGTTCATGTTGTATTTTATATGAATTATAATTAATACATTTATGATCTAGTTAGTTGAATAAGTTTCTTCCTGCTTTCTGACATGGGAACATTACAATTTTCTGCTGTGTCTTAAAACCTCTTTTTATTTTTATTTTAAAAAGTTTACTTTTCCATATACTTACTGTGAATATGAGCATGATCCATTTTCATGAGATTGTTGACAAGAACTATTAAAATTTTTTATCTTACCCCGGCAATTCAGTTAAAAGCATTGTGTTATAAATGTTAAGTAAATATTGATACATACCACAGGCAAGTCAGTTTTTCTATTAAGAGTTCAGCTCTTGTTTACATTAAGCTGATAGGGTGCTCTTTTATTCATTCACGCATTTCTTTTCATGTTTGAATTTTAGGATTGTGATAAGACAATGCCAAGGAGTACACCAGGAAGGTAAATATCCTTTTATTTCTTGCTTTATTTGGAATGGTCAGCCTGCTAATACTTTGTAGTGATACCATAGTGGACCTGATTAAAATAGATACCGTCAATTGTGATGGTAGTTACACAAATCTGTAAATTGAAAATCAGTGAATTGTATATTCTAAATGAGTGAATTTATGTTAGGCAAATTATCTCTTGGTAAAATTATTGCTGAACGGTAAATACTAACAACTGAATAGCATTTGAGGAACTTTTCAAAAAGTTTGTCATTTATAATGAAGTTCTAGAATTGTAGCGGCTTAACAAATAGTAAATGTTTTAAATAAAGTTAGTTATATATGAATGTTTTGTCACTATGAAAATAAACTTTTGGTTACTTTACCTGTTTTATGTCTTTTAGTAACTCTGAACCTTCACACCATAATAGTGAAGGAGCTGATAACTCAAGGGATGATTCTAGCAGTCACAGTGGATCAGAAAGCAGCTCTGGATCTGACTCAGAGAGTGAAAGTAGTTCCAGTGACAGTGAGGCAAATGAGCCATCCCAGAGTGCATCTCCTGAGGTGAGAGGACAGCAGAGGGCACCTGCCATACACACTCTGAAGGTCCCTGGTTACAGCCAACTAAGATCTAGCTCAAATATGAAAGTTGAGGGAAAGAAACTTGCTTCTTTTGAGAAAATAGAAATTAAATTGTGTATTTTGGAGGAAACCTAGATATTTGCTTTTCATTGTTAATTAACAAATCTCTGGTCTAGATTAGGAACTATTGAGGTCATATTCAGGTTACAAAAATAATGGGTTTACTTAGCTTGGGCTTTATTTTGTCTGTCAGAATGGTAATACATGTTACATAGTTATTGTGAATAGGAAGCATCTCATATAGTGTAATTTTACTGTAGGCTGATAAAATGTGATAATGAAAATCTACTGGTTCTGCATCATTTATTTTCTCAAATATACTGTATTGTTTGTAATTTTGTTATAGAAATTGATTTCATGACAAGAATGTTAAATTTAAAGGTCGTTTATAATATTAAACTTCTCACTCAAGTGATTAGGCTATAGCTAATATTCAGTACTTTTTTTGGTGTAGTCAGAACTAAGAAAAACAAATGCAATTGTGGCTTTAGAGATTGTATTTTTTCCTTGAGAATATAAAGAATATAATACGGTTATTGAAAAAAGCATACTTCCGTTTTACAGCCTGAACCACCACCAACAAACAAATGGCAGCTTGATAATTGGTTGAATAAAGTGAACCCCCATAAAGTATCACCAGCTTCATCTGTGGACAGTAATATTCCATCGTCTCAAGGCTATAAAAAGGAAGGCCGAGAACAGGGCACAGGGAATAGTTACACTGATCCAAGTGCACCTAAAGAAACGAGTTCTGCTACTCCTGGACGAGACTCCAAAACTGTCCAGAAGGGATCAGAAAGTGGGCGAGGGAGACAAAAGTCTCCTGCACAGAGTGACAGCACAACACAGAGGAGGACTGTAGGCAAGAAACAACCCAAAAAGGCTGAGAAGGCAGCTGTTGAAGAGCCTCGTGGAGGCCTGAAGATAGAAAGTGAAACCCCTGTGGACATGGCTACTAGCATGCCTTCCAGCAGACATAAAGCAGCCACCAAAGGCTCACGTAAACCCAATATTAAAAAGGAGTCCAAATCTTCCCCTCGACCTTCAACCGAGAAAAAGAAATACAAGTCAGCGAGTAAATCTTCCCAGAAATCAAGGGAAATCATAGAAACAGATACCTCATCCTCAGATTCGGATGAAAGCGAGAGCCTTCCTCCTTCCTCACAAACTCCTAAGTACCCTGAAAGTAATAGGACTCCCGTTAAGCCCTCCTCAGTGGAGGAAGAAGATAGCTTTTTTCGGCAACGAATGTTCTCTCCTATGGAAGAGAAGGAACTTCTTTCACCCCTCAGTGAGCCTGATGACAGGTATCCACTTATTGTGAAGATTGACCTGAATCTCTTGACCAGAATACCAGGAAAGCCTTACAAAGAAGCAGAGCCACCCAAGGGGGAAAAGAAAAATGTGCCAGAAAAGCACACAAGAGAGTCTCAGAAACAAACCTCGGAAAAAGTTTCCAGTAATAAGGGCAAAAGGAAGCATAAGGTTAGTAAAGGGGCTTTGTTGTTGTTTTTAAACATCAGAATCTGAAATGTTGTAGAAATCTCAGAAAGCCAAAAATAACTGAGTTTTTGCTGAGGGAAAATAGACGATGTGTCCAAAGTCCATTTGCAACTACAAAGAGTGCATTCTAGAGGACCAGTGTGTGTCTCTGCCTCTTTTTATAAAGTAGGATGGCTTCTAATCATGTAAGACATGAAACACACAGCTTTTGGAAGCAAAGAAATATGAAAACATACAGTGTCTGTGATTACAAGGTAATAGATATAATGAAAAGAAGTAAACAACTTAAGCAGATGAAAACTCTGGAAGAAATAATTTGATCTTCCAGCTCCAGTGAGGAATTTTTAGAGAAAAGTTCATTTTAATAATCTGAATAGAACAGTAGTATAATTTCCCTATTCATATGTGTGAGTGTTTGAATGGGATTTCAAAGTACTGAAAGTATGAGCGGGCACCAGAATGGCTACACTGGGTAGGTTCAGAACAAAACCCCAATCCTTGTTGAACTTCAGAACATTAGATAGGAAGAGTATGGTATTTTCTTAAAATGAAGTAAGCCAGAGTTTCCTCCTCTCTCCTTAGCACCATAGTACTTGTAAGGATAACAATATATAGTTGAACAAATTAGAAGACTGAATGTCTTAAAAACTAAAGCCTACTACTTTCATTAATGGTAAACTAATGAAGTTCCACTGTGTAGTATAGGGGTGCTTTAGAAAACTAGTAAGCTGTTTAGGGCCCTTTAACCCATAGCCTGGAATAGTCAGACTTGGTTATGAGATCTAATCCATGATAGAGTTACATGGAATAAGAGCTTGTATATGAGAGCTCTGCTCTTTGGAAAATTTGAAATGCTTTTTATGGAACAAAATTATCTTTTTTTTTTTGTACTTATAAAGTATTACATGTTCTTTATAAGATTTTCAAATGCTGGGGGTTTCCCTGGTGGTGGTAGTGTTAAAGTCTCAGTACTATCAAGTCAGCAGCCACTGCAGCATAAGATCGATTCCTGGCCAGGAAGGTGACCCACATGGTGCAGCAGACCTTTCCTGTCTCACCAGCTGCTCCTGTTAGCAGTGTATTAAGGTATATCTGCCTGTTCTGCTCCCCACTCTGTCTCTAATGAATCCTCTCACTCCTCACCCCCCAAACCCCCCCCCACACACACACACCTCCAACCTACACCCCCGGTCTTGTATGCATAAATAAATAAAAATAAATCTTTTTTAAAAATTCAAATGTTTAAAATATTATATAGAAAATAAAGTCCTTTTTACTTAAAAATTTACAACATACATAATTTGTAATTTAAAACAACTTCCTTTAAGAGAAGTGCCTCATATGGCCTCACCGTACCCACATCTCATTGGCATATGTGACTTCCACAATTCTTATATTAATACCTATAAGTAAATTTTTATTTGTTTATTTTTACTGTTCCAGTCAGTAAAAGGGAAACTTCATTGAGGCCCAAGGGCTTGGGGTTTGGGAAGGGTACCAACTTATGAGCAAAGGAAGCAAAGGTCTTACCTGACCTCCTTGAGATGGCAGGTCACTCACATGTCCATACTTATGGGGGCAGTTGACAGCTCGGGGGTACAGGTGAGAATAACACTGTGGCAGATCACCCTGTTGCAACTATACTTGGAATCAGTGGGTGGAAGGACAACTGGCTGATGCCGCTCTGTAGGTGCAGCATCAAGTGCAGGGCAGACTCTCAATATTGTATTCTGAGAGTGATTCCAGTCTCCAGCTGTTCACCAGCAGTAATCCAGTGCTGCTGGGCAGGTGGGATGCCCTCCTTGTCTTGAATTTTGACCTTAACATTCTCAGTTAAGGTGTCACTGGGATCAGCCTCAGGGACTATGGTCCTTCCTTTTAGGGCCTTTACAAAGATCTACGTCTTTGTCTGCTTGGGTGCATTGTTGAAAAAAGGAAGTAATGTTTATTCTAAAAATATACTAGATTTTTGGCTTTGGTAAAATTAACTATCAGTGTCAGTTCCTGAAGATAAATCAGGTCTTGCTGAAAGGAGTATCTACCCAAGGGTAATAAAAAGATTCCTTTTTCTCAGATTTTCACATTCATCTTTAATCTTTTGTGTAGGGGAACACATTCTTTTTTTTTTTTTTACAGCAGAATGTTTGCAATTTTGTGTCCTGATATTAAGGAAACTGGAAAACTAAGATTCACTCAGAAAAGTAACACTGGCAAGTTATAGGAATAGGCTCCCAGCTTTTGTTTCAGTTGGGACATTAAAAAAAAAACCTTAAATTAGAAAGACAAACAATGAAAGTATTGGTGAAGGTAAGGTAAGCAGCATTAGGATTATCATACAGTGCTGCTGGAAATGCAAAATGATACAGCCACTTTGGAACACAGTTTGGCAGTTCCTCAAAAGGCTAGATAGTGTTACCTTATGACCCAGAAGTTTCACTCTCAGGTGTATATCCAAAAGAAAGAGCACATGTCATACAAAAAATTATAAATGAATATTCATGGCAGTATTACCTCATATTCGTCAAAACTTGGAGGCAACCCAAATGGCTCAGAATTGATGAATAGCTGACGTTAGTGGAATATGTTCAGTCATAAAAGGGAAATGAAGTACTAATACATGCTTCAACATGAATGAATCTGAAAAATACTGTGGTAATTGAAGGTAGCCATACATAAAAGGCCACATATATTATGATTGAATTTATATGACATGTTAAGAATTGGCACATTCATAAAGGAAATAAATGTATAGATCAGTGATTGTCAGAGTTTGAGGATGAAAGGAGTAAGAAATTAACTGCTCTTGGATATAAAATATCTTTTTGGTTTTATGAAAAAAATTCCCAGAATTGATTATGGTGATGCTTGTACAATGCTGGATATATTAAAAACCATCGAATGGAGTATTTTTAGAGAATGAATTTTATCTTTAGGTAATGTGAATTTTATCTTAACTATTATTTCTTAGCATCCCCCTAAATAAAGCATTATCCTGAAAAATGCCATCTAAAAGACTAGGAAATATGTTTTGATATTTGATATCTAAGATAATAGTCTTCTTAACCATAAAAAACCTAATTTACTGAGCATTAAATATACATTAATTACCTTCTTTCTGAAGGTAATCAAGGATAAACCATTTGGGTGTGCCTAGTACTGGGCACTGAAGTTCAGTGAATAAAAATCAAACCTGATCACTGCTTTTTTCTATTTTTCCTTCAGAATGAAGATGATAACCGAGCCAGTGAGAGCAAGAAACCCAAAACAGAGGACAAGAATTCAGGAGGCCACAAGCCATCTAGCAACAGAGAGTATGTCCTCTAAATATGTTGCATATGTGTTAATAATATGTATGTCATGTGCTATTGGACACTTTTCCATTGTGCTCTTAGAATATTTCTTTAGTAAGTACATGTCATATCCATGTACACACGGACATATGCCAAATAGTGGGAGCTTCTGCTTTTGGCTAATAGGGATGGAAGGCATCTAAGATTCACTCATTTCCTCTTTTTTTTTTTTTAGTGGAATTAGGGGCAAGAATTACTGCAGATAGCTTACCTATAACTTGGAAGAGCATTACTGACTTCTGAGCAGGAATTTTTCTTTTTCAGTGCAGAAATATTTTTTGCGTGCCATTTATCTCATTGTTCCTGTTTGTACATTTGCTCAATCAATATTTCCGGAAATACTTGTGTGGCATGCCAAAGTTTAGGCCCTGGATTTGACTAAAGGGTAGTGGGGAAACCAGACAAAATGCCTGCCTGCTTGGAATTTATAGTCCTGTTTTACAGAAATCATGTCTCTAATTAACCCAATTGGGAAAACAAATTTGTCTTGAAAGCAAAGAGAAATGGAAAAATTCATCAGCCCTATATGACTGTGTGGGGAAATGAGGGAATTTGTTTGGTTTGGCAGGTCTTCTAAGCAGAGTGCTACAAAAGAAAAGGACCTGTTGCCTTCTCCCGCTGGACCTGTTCCCTCAAAAGATCCAAAAACAGAGCATGGCTCTCGGAAGAGGACTATTAGTCAGTCTTCTTCCTTAAAGTCAAGTAGTAACAGCAACAAGGAGAATAGTGGTAGCAGCAAAAGCAGTTCATCCACATCCAAACAGAAGAAGACTGAGGGGAAGACTTCCAGTAGCTCTAAGGAGGTCAAGGTAAGGAGTCAGGGGCCAGAGTGCTTTAAAAATCAATCTCATTGCTAGGTGACGTCCCCCTGGTAAGGCTGTACTTTGAAAATGTTATGAGCAGCTGATTGAATTTTATAGGCCTATGCATTTTTATTCTTAAAAACATAGTCTTGAGTGTAAGCATAAGCTGTGATCTAAAATCATGAAAACAGAAGGATGGCTACATGCTAATCAAGATAGCAATTCATAACTGGAGAAGTTGTTTATGCTCTAATTTGAAATTAATTTCAGTTGCTATGATTGGATTCTTATCTATTATTTAAAATAGGTTTTGGGTATTTTGTGATTAGATTATACAAACTATATTACATAAAATGAAAAAAAACAGTCATTTGACTTTTGATTCATGAAGAGGGGAATTAGCTTGAACTGAACTAGCGCTTACATTCCTAGAGCGTGATCATGTTGTTGGGCACTATTTTTAATGTGTGTGGGTGGTAAAGTATAGCTTTTTTAAAGCTATACTTTAATGGACCCTCACCCTCAATTTGTTTACTAGGCTATTTGTATTGCTTTCTAAACTATTCTGAGAGGGAGCAAACTCCCTCACAAAATTATGAAAATTCCTGAATTTTTAAGAATATTATTTGCTGGATTGTTAAATGTGACATATAGGCAAAGGTTTGAGAATTGAAAAATACCCTGTTAAATGTAATTAGTTGTGATTATTAAATGTGGTCATTAAATCTTTAGAGGCAATTTTAATTGTGAATTGCTTTTTTTTTTTTTTAAAGATTTATTTATTTGTACATACAGAA
>NW_004567122.1:24162195-24168311 GCF_000260355.1 Condylura cristata | reverse complement strand
GGAGGTGGTAGTGAGAGGATTCACCAGAGACAGAGTGGGGAGCAGAACAGGCAGATCAACAAAGTACACTGCTGAGGGGAGCAGCGGACGGGTCATTTTTTTTTTTTTAAAATACACTCTCAGTTCTTCTGCTCATTTGGCTTTTGTCTCAGGTGTAAAAATCATTGTCTTTCCCTTACAGACTTTACCTGTCAGCTTCTTGAAAGCAGGAATTTGTGTCTTACTCTGCATTTTATTGTGCACAACTGGATGAAAAAGAAGTAGTTATTGCATTAAGTGTAGTCATTTGTTACTCACGTTATTGACAAAATATAAAATTGACCCAAACCACTTTGATTTAAATCATGGCTCATAATAGTTTTAAGATTGTTATTAGTCTTGTCAGTTCCTGATTTAGACAGTTACATGTAGACTTACTGGATGGAATTATATAGTTCTAAAATATGCTATTTATTTACCAAGTAAATAAAAACTAAGTGACCTGGAAAAAACAAACTGACATAACTTTTATGAAAGTAAAGTATGTTGAAATAGCTGAAAACATATTTTTTTTGTTTTCAAAGACTTCAGTTTTCTTCTAGTTAAACTTAGGGACTTGGGGCCACCCTGGGTGGCCTTGGGGTTAAGTCTCAGCGTTATCACTGCTACAGCCTGAATTTAACCTGAGTTCCATCCACAGCCAGGGAGGTGACCCACATGGCACAGCAGGCCTCTCCTGACCCACCCAGTGCTCCCTCAGCAGTGTCCTTCTTTGATCTGCCTGTTCTGCTCCCCACTCTGTCTCTGGTGAATCCTCTCAACACCCCCACCCACACCTCTAGTCTGCACTCCAGAAAGTGAAAAAATACAAGCTTAGGCACTTACAGATCTACTTATAAAACAGGAGGGAGAGCTGTACTGGTATAATGTTACATACACTGCAAAGTAATATTCAGGACTTCATTTATAGGCATACAAACTTTACCACAAAGAATTTGTTAGTGTTTTCTTAAATCTCAGGACTTTTATCTTCATTCCTTGAAGTAAGCTATATTGAGTAGAACTGAAAAGTTTTTATACAAGGGGAAAAAATATTTACATGTTCCTTTCATAGATTTAAGCACAAGTAGTAAAATGATATATTACTGGGTTATCTAATGATTAAAATATTCATGCATTTATGGATTAATTTTCCTTATTTATGTTTTTTTATTAAAGATTTATTTATTTTTGCATACAGAACTGGGGTACAGGCCAGAGACGCAGGGGTGGCGAAAGACTTCGCCAGAGACAGAGCAGGGAGCAGAACAGGCAGATCGACGAAGTACACTGCTGAGGGGAGCAGCGGGCAGGTCAGGAGAGGTCTGCTGCGCTGTGTGGGCCACCTCCCAGGCAGGCGGGAATCGAACTCATGCGGAAGTGGTTTCAGCTTCTTAGTGCTGTGCTTTAACCCGCTGCGCCACCAAGGAGGGCCTTATTTATGTTCTTTATGGCAAAAGGTGTATTCATTTTATTAAGGGAGGACTGGATAGGGAAAGAGCAGAACTGGCTGTACCACTTGCATGGAGAGGACTGCATTGGTAGTAAGCAGAATAAAGGCTTAATAAAATGAATAAGCTTTTGAAATCTGGCAGATCTGAATTTAAAACCCAAATTCCAGGAATACTGCTTTAAAGCTATTTGAGAGCCCTTCCTGGTGGTGCAGTGGGTTAGGACACAGCACTACAAGCTAGGCGCAGCCACTTAAGTGCGAGTTCTATCCCCAGCCCTGGAGGTGACCACATGGCATGGCAGACCTCTCCTGACCCACTCGCTATTCCCCACAGCAGTGGACTTTGTCAATCGTGCCTGTCCTGCTCCCTACTGTCACTGGTAAGGCTTCTGGTGCACTGCCTCTGCACCTCTGGCTTATACCCCAATTCTATATGCATAAATAAATAAATAAATAAATAAATAAAATCTTAAAAAAAAATACTATTTGATCTTAAGCAAGTTACCCTACTTCCTTGAGATTGTTTTTTATTCTGTGCTAGTAGCAGTACATATTTTATAGGAATGTTGAAGAATTAATGACTGCTAGTACTTAGTGCTTTGTAAATAGTAAGCATATTGTAAACATTAGCTATTATTGCTATTTTCATTGACCAATAATTATCAATAAATTTTGTCCGAAGTAGTACTGCCATTTTGTTACTAGGTTTTTGTCTTCCTTATGTTCTACAAGTGCCTAGGTGAGGCACTAGGCCAAGTGCCTGACACATAATTTTAATATTTAAGTGATTATGTTCGGTTATATGAAATAGACCTGTTCTATGAAAAGAAATTTTACATTCTGAAATTCAGAAGTTTTATAACTACAAAACTAATTATTGCAGGCAATGGAGTTTTGTTTCTTTTTTACTAGAGGCCCAAGAAATACTTTTGTTTTAATATTACCCTTACAATTTTAACAGTTACATTTGTTTTTGGTCAGGAAAAGGCACCAAATAGCTCCTCTAACTGCCCTCCATCTACACCAACTCCTGAAGCCTCTAAGCCTCGGAGAACAAAGCTTGCCTTTGATGACAGGTGAGATAAATGTGATTCTTGGGGTGGGTGGGTTGTTTGTCTCTAATGCATTCCAGAAATGGTTCCAGTCAGCATATAAGAAACTCCTTTAGTTTCTTTCAGTGAGCAGATGTCATACTGCCTTGTGATCCACAAAATATTGGAAGGCAGCCATTTATTAAAGTATTGCTCCTTTATCTTACCTCCATGACTCTTTTCAAAGACATGAGAGTGTGATTGCAGTACCTGTTGCTGCTGCTGGTGTCACTTTACAGTAGGGGCTTCTTAAATAAGTAAGAGCTATGTTAGCTTTTTCCTTTCCTTTGGTTAAAGATTATTTCTCCGCCTACATTTTATTCACTCTGTATCTCCCCAACAGTTTGGTATGTAGTATTTAATAGTAGGGAGTTTGCCTTTATTTTTCTGACTAGAAAATTTGCCATGAGTTGGCCAAAGCAATTTTGCTCTTACCTTGATATAAACTTTTGTCAGAAGATATTGAAATGTATAGGAATAGCTCATTTTCTTTAAAGACGTGGAAACCAAGGGGTGCTAGAGACTGAAATGATCTACTGTTATCATATGAAAATATCTACCATTTTAAATAAAAACTTATATATATTGCAGAAATTACTCAGCAGACCATTATTTACAAGAAGCAAAAAAACTAAAGCACAATGCAGATGCATTGGTATGTAACTATTTTTGCATTTATATATTTAATCAAATTAACTTCACTTGTTTCTTTGTCCCCATAATACATCAGTGCAGCTCTCATCACTTTATTCTTCTGTCTTCAGTCTGATAGGTTCGAGAAAGCTGTATATTATCTTGATGCTGTGGTTTCTTTCATTGAATGTGGGAATGCATTAGAGAAAAATGCTCAGGAATCCAAATCCCCATTCCCTATGTATTCAGAGACAGCAGATCTCATCAAGTAAGTGGCCATGTTATTTCTCTGGTCCATGAAGGAAGGGGCTGGAGTAACTGTGGTCAGCTGTTATTCATTGATGTGTGAAACATTCTGAGAAATATGTTGTTAGTTGATTTCATCATTGTGTATATGTCATAAACTATAATTTTACACAAATGTCTGCAGTGTAGCCTATGACACACCTAGGTGGTCTATCACTGACTGAAAGGTCAGTAAGCAGCACATGTGTGTATGCATGCAGTAAAGCTGAAGAAGATGCCTGACCCATTGCTCTCTTTGCAGAAGGGTATATGAATACTTCAGTATATATTTTTGCCTTAATTTAATCTTTTTTCTTACGTATTAAAGACAAAGAAAATCCTGAGATTGAAATGGAGTATCATATAGCGTGCCATTTGTTTAATTCACAGATATACTATGAAGCTAAAGAATTATTTGGCACCAGATGCTACAGCTGCAGATAAAAGACTTACTGTACTTTGGTAAGTGTTGTGTTTGGTCAATTTTTCTAGCCTGCTGCTATATGACAGGCAGTTCCATGATAAATTGTGCTCTGTACGTTCTTCTCAAAGTTACTCTTCAGTCAACTTTCTAACCCAGTAGTAAGTCTAGCTAGTCTTGATGGGTGAAGTAGAAAATAACAGTTTCTACTGAAAGATTTTAGCTGTCACTCTCTGATCCCTTACTAAGGTTTACAAAAACCTTAGTAGAGTGGGGCTGATAAAGGAAACTTATGTTACCTTTCGTTGAGTTACCAAATTTTTGTTTTTAATTTTAGATTATAATTTGATACAGTGTTTTGGTCTCTCCGTTTTCTTTAATGCATACATTATAATGACACATTGTCATACTGAGAGTGAGGTTTTGATATTTGAATGTCACCTTATAGAAGGCGGGTCTTTGGTCTCTTCCCCCTTCTACTTAGAGTATGTACCAATAGCAACTAGCAAATGAGCCATGTTCTTTATTGAGAAATAGCTAATTATGTAACTAATTATAACTTAAGAGTTTGTGTTGTTGACTTTATGCCACTGTCGGCTCACACAAGCCAGCCCTGTGCTCCTGTGCTCTTGAAAGCTTGTCTGTACACATGTGACCAGAGCCTGCTGTCCTGGTCAATAAACTGCTCTTTTCATTGGCTAGCCTGCGATGCCAGTCTCTGCTGTACCTGAGGCTCTTCAAACTGAAGAAGGAAAATGCCCTGAAATACTCAAAGACGCTGACAGAGCACCTGAAGGTAAGTACAGAACAAGAGGGCCATTCCCCGGGAGCGCAGGTGCATGTCTCCTAGGAGATGCCATCTTGCAGTGGAGGAGCTGCTGTTTGGGAACTTTCAGAGAAGTTTGCGATTTCTTGGAACATTTTCAGATGCACATATTTCTGGGTCTAGAACCTATTTAGCCATATGTAGCAGCTCTTAATAACATTCCAAGCCTCTCTCTATCATAAAACCTAATATATACTTTTAAAAATTCTTTTGTTTTCACTCTCATGCCTCCTTAGACTTTCAGTTTCCTAAAGAAAGTTTTTCTGTCTTTTTTGGACATGATTACATAAACTTTCCTTATATTCTACTTGATTATGACATGCTACCCTTATCATTACTTTGAGGTTATGTCCAGGTTTCAAGGTCACTCACTTCTTTCAGCACCTTAGCTCTTATACGTTATCATTTCTGCAGCCTTTGTACACAGTGAGACTCACCTCTGTATCCCTCACCTCTCTTTACCCTTATGAATGTTGCTCTTTCTCCCTGTAAGTCCTCTGAAAGATCCCAGCTGTCAGCTAAAACACTTCCTGTTGTACATTCATACCCGAGCACAACACATGCATACACACACCCTCAGAGTAAGCTTTCTAATTATTGAAGCTTTTTAGGATCATTTTGGTCCCCGTGCCTTTGAATTTTATTTTACTTAGTACTTCATAAATAGTGGGTTTTTTTGTTTTTTTTTTTACTAAATACATTTTATTTTCTCTGCAGAATTCTTATAATAATTCTCAAGCACCATCACCTGGTTTGGGAAGGTAGGTGAATTTTATTCTGTGAAGTACTATTTGTGGCAAGTCTAGCTTTACATAAAAAGAGGATGAATTGCCAAAAAAAATGGAAATACAACTTTTTAAAAATTAATACTACCTGTAATAAAATATTTTTAGAAGTTGTTTTTTCATGTTTATTTTTACTGATTGAATATATAATGGCATAAGCTTAGAAAGATGAGAGGTGGGAAAATTCACCTATGGAAGTATGAGTTTTTTACATTCCCGCAACCTATTTTGGTTTTTATTGTAAAGGATCTATCTCTACCAATGTCAAGACACTATCAGAAGTTAGTAATGGTAACATCATTGGTTTTTCCACTATAGTCACAATCACTGCCATTCCACCCACCTCCGTGAAAGTTTATCTGTTCAATGATTATGTTCATTGGCATTTTGTCTTTGCCCTTATGTATTTCCTCAACCAAATTTAAAGTGCTTAAAGTACAGATAGAAATATTGTTAGGTGCCCTCCCCACATGGCGCAGCAGGACTCTCCTGACTCGACCGCTGCTCCCCTCAGCAGTATACTTCCTGGATCTGCCTGTTCTGCTCTCCACTCTGTCTCTGGTGAAGCCTCTCACCACCCCGGCATCTCTGGCCTGTACCCTAG
>NW_004567122.1:24147326-24161976 GCF_000260355.1 Condylura cristata | reverse complement strand
TTCTCAGTGCTGTGCTTTAACCCGCTGTGCCACCAGGGAGGACCAATACATTTTTAAGATGTTTTTAACAAAAAAGTGATTCCCACCCCACCTTGTCCCTTCCACCCCCATCCCCAAAACCTTTTTTAATATTCTTTTTTTAATGCTCTTGGCCATTTCCACAAACTTTAATACCACTGAAATGAACCTGCCAGATTTCAGTGTGTGTGTTTTAAGAAATATTAATTGACAAGAAGCTTAAAATGATCACCATTGATTGAGAAAGCTGTACCATTGGTAAATTCTGAATAACTTGGTTAAACTAGGAAAGTACCAGAAATTATGAAGTTAACAATAAGATGTTACTGTCTATTACCACAATTTTTGGTTGTTATTAAATTCCACCAACTTTCTACAAAACAATTTGAGAAGTAGTTAATTATATTCCAAAACAGATGGAAAGTATGTTTAACTGGGACAAAAGAACCCAGCTTCTAAGTCTTTGAACTGTTACTAACAATATACATGACTACCTCAGTTTTTTTCCCATCTCTTGTGCTGTTGCCATTCATTAATATAGAGTCTAAAAAAGATTATAATTCACTAAATCTTTAGTGAACTAAGTACTAACATAGAAGAAAATGTACTTCTCTGGGGTCCCTTCTTAAAAGAATGTAAAATTTAAAAGTGTCTGTGTAGAAAGAGCCAATAATAAATTGATTTTATCATGTTCACCATATCCTTGTAAACAAGCTTCCTGTTTTTCTTTATGTAGCAAAGCTGTTGGAATGCCTTCCCCTGTGTCACCAAAGTTGTCACCAGGCAATTCAGGAAATTATTCTTCTGGGGCCAGTAGTGCTTCAGCAAGTGGTTCTTCAGTGACCATTCCACAGAGGATCCACCAGATGGCAGCCAGCTATGTTCAGGTTACATCCAACTTCCTCTATGCCACTGAAATTTGGGACCAAGCTGAACAGCTTTCCAAAGAGCAAAAAGGTTGGAGAAACTTTGATTAAGGGATTTAGTTGTTTAAAGGAGCTTTTATTATCTAGTTAAATATGGTCTGGCCTGCATTTGGTTTATTCTCTCGTCTAGACTTAATGATAAGTGTTTGTTAATTTCCTTTTCTTTGTAGTCATACTAAATATATTGAACTTGATAAAAAAAAACATAGCTTTCACTATACTGGTGACACAAATTAAGACAAAAATAGTTTTTGTTCTAAGACAGATATGCCTCTATTCTGGCACATTAAATGCAGAGCTTACTATAAAAGTAATAAAGTACATGTTCTACTTGAGGATGGTTAATAGGAATTTGACTGTAAGCATAGGATTATAGCTCTACATTTGCTCATGTGATTATAGCTCTACATTTGTTCATATGATGTTTTATAAGAGTACATTCATACTGGATTTTTAGGTGAATGTTGTAAGAAACAGGTGATAAAAGAGAATAAAAAGTAAATAATTTTCTTGTATTTAATATTAGGTCATATGAGGCTTTGTAACTTTACATTGAGAATTACAAAATATTTTAATGCCTTTAGCGGTAAGTGCTCACTTACTCTAATAGATGTAATTAGCATATATGTTTGTGTAGCCTTTTACTCAGGTATATCCCTTCTAGGGTGGTACTAAAGGAGCCTATCTTGCCCTTTTGTCAGCATATATTTATATACTTACTACATGAACACGTCAGATGACAATTATGTATGTTAGCTGCATCTGCAATTATCATTTCACGATATATGTGAATCAAGGCTTAATGCCTCAACCTACACAGTGAAGTATGTCAATTATATCTCAGTAAAACAAGACGAGGGAAATAGTGAAAGAACTATAGAAGGGAATCCCCAGCAGAAAGTATAAATGCTGTCAGTACTGCTCACAAAAAGTTATAAAGCTACTTAAAATAACTCCCTCTGCTTTTGTTCCATTTTCTCTGATACCAGTTTTCTTGCCTCAGTTTTACTGTAATTTTTCCATTCTGTATCATTTTTTGTATTGCAATTTCCAAACATTGCCAAAGGAAAGAGCTTCAGTTCAACAATGCTACTTTTATTTTTTTAAGATTTATTTATGCATACAGAACTGGGGTACAGGCCAGAGGTACAGGAGCAGTGAGAGGATTCACCAGAGACAGTGTGGGGAGCAGAACAGACAGATTGATGAAGTACACTGCTGAGGGGAGCAGCAGGTGAAGCAGGCTGGAGAGGTCTTCTGTGCCATGTGGGTCACCACCTTGGCCAGGGTTCAAACTTGTGCTGAGGCAGTTGAGGTTAGCTTCGCAGTGCTGTGCATTAACCTGTTGTGCACCAGGGAGGGCCCTCAACACTACATTTTACTAATCTTGTTCTTGTTCTTTCTCCCCACTCCCCACCCACCTCACTTTCTTTTCCCCTGGAGAATTTTAAAGCCAAAACTGTATTATGACATTGCCTCTGAGCAGACTTTGGTATGCCTCTTTAGGTGATTCAGGTGAAAACATGACTATCATACCTCTAACATAACCAGCAAAGTTAACAATATCTACTATATATCGCTTGATATATAGTCTACCATTATACATCTCAGTTATCTCAAACACACTTTTTTCTGACAGGATCCATCATCAGTGTTAAATATGTTCCCCTTGTCCACTCTTTTTTTTCCCCCTGGCCATGCTATTGATGTCAAGGAGAAACTGTAGAATGGACTACTGACTACTTCCTCATGGTGTCATTTAACTTCTATAAAAAAAAATTGTATTTTGAGACTTGATTAGATTCAAGTTTATATTGGCAGGTAAGAATGCTTTGTAGGTGGGCCCTCTCTGGTGGTGCAGCAGGTTATAGCACAGCACTATAAAACTAGCTATAGCCACTTCAGCATGCATTCGATCCCTGGTCAGGGAGGTGACCCACATGGCACTGCAGACCTCTCCTGTCTTGCCCGCTGCTCCCCTCAGCAGTGTACTTCTGTTCTGCTCCCCACTTTAACTCTAGTGAATCCTCTCACCAACCAGTACCTCTGGCCTATATTCCAGTTCTGTATGCATAAACAAATTTTTAAAAAGCATAAATAAAGCATTCTTTTAAAAAAAAAAGAATGCTTTGTAGGTGGTGGTACTGTAGATTTCCTGTTACATAATAATATAAGTCATATAATGGCTGTCCTTTTTTAGTGATGGTAAGATACAACCATTGGTTCATTCAGGTAGTGTGATCTTGATCAGCTTGATATATGAGTCCCTGTGAAACTTTAACTTAGGATTTTAGCATCCACTGGACCATTATTTTTTTCAGTTAGGAAATAGGAAATTTAGCAAGATATTTTTATTCTGACATTTCTTCAGTGTTCATTAGTTGGAATTCTGTTAAAAAAAAAAAACCCTTCTCTCCTTTACTGTTGATTTCTTGTATGTTTGAATAGCCTGAGGTTTTAATCACGAGAATGACCTTTTCTCTCTGCATGTGTAAAAACTCCTTACTGAGTCCTCCATTCCTCTGTTTTTTCCTCAAACTGTATTAGGATCAAATTTAGTTATTGTCATTCCCTCCCTATTCCCAGCCTCATGCATATATAAACTTGTGTTTGTTCATTTAAAAATAATCCTTTTACTTCTGTTCCTTACATTTTAAAACTATTGTCTAAAATGAGATTTAATTTACCAATCTTGCCTGGTATATGTTCATAACAGAAAGGTTAAATACAAGCTACCCCAAGTTCTAACCTCCTCTATAAGGTACTCTTAAGAAAAGTGTGAAGCACACAATTTTTTGTTTGCACCTCTTACTTATACAGAAACAGTTCAGAGAGTGTTTAAGTAGCAGTATACTGTAGTACTAGATCTCCATTCTAATGATTTTCCTGCATAACGTGGCAATTTTAGTTTCTTTCAGTACAATTCTGTTCATTCAGCACGTGATTCCTGACCATATAGGCCTTTTAAAGTGTTTTATGACTAAACTAGAGAGACACTATGAGATAGCTTCTTCTAAAACATGGACAGTTATCAGTTTAGTGGAGGAAGCAGTGTTTTTAAATTTCATATGATATCTTCTACAATCTAGAGAAAATTTTAAAGCAATGATTCAGAGTTGTATGATTTAATAAGTGTTTTTGCTTTTCTAGAATTCTTTGCTGAACTGGATAAAGTAATGGGCCCTCTCATCTTCAATGCAAGCATCATGACAGACCTAGTTCGTTACACCCGGCAGGGACTACACTGGCTTCGCCAGGATGCCAAGTTGATATCTTGAACCGAACACATTCTCGTTGCCTCTGATTTTCTCCACAACACTGTGTCACATCACGAAGGAAAACTGCCATAACACGCCACTTAGTCGACACTAAGAATGAGGAATGGTTTTCTCCTCCCTGGTTCATGCGTTGTTTTTTATAACCCAAAACCATCACGTCAGTTGACCCCTTCAATATTCCCAATGTGAAAATTTTATTTAAATGTTTTTAAATCTGCAGCACATTGAAAAGATGGTTTCAGTAATCTGTACTAAGATTGAAATTACTGTTGCAGTTTATAACTAATCAGTTGAAATTCTATTTATTTTAATTTTTTTATGTTCCCAGATTGGGGGTAGTTAAATACTTAGTTATTTCTGCCTATAAATTTACTCTTGAATATTTAGCATAAATGTAATGTAGGCATTTTTATTTATATACTTTGGGAGCTTTGTTACCTAATAATGTTTTTTTGTCATAACTCTTCTAAGAGTAAGAGATGGTTCTTCTAAAATATGGACATGTTCTTTCTACGCCTACTACCTGAAATTATTTCAAATCTTAACTACAATTTTATTATTGTAGAATTTATACATAGTATTAAGGATATTCTTCTACACATGAAAAATCACTTAAATACGAGAAGATGGCATTCTACATGGATGTAAAATGAAATGTCTCATTTGGTATGCATTATTTCAAGAAATGTGAATGTGTGTTAATAACACTAGCAATCACAAGGTGACTATAGCTTGCATCAAATGCATTACAAAAGAAGGCAGGCAAACTTCCTAGGAGAAGCATATCATGTGAAGGGTTTCATAAAAGGACAATCTTGAACTTTGTGGATTTTATTAAAACCATGTGGGGTTTTTTTTGTTTTTTGTTTTGTTTTGTTTTGTTTGCTAATCATTTGACACTTAATTGAACAGTAAGTTACTGTTGAACAATGGATGAGCCAGCTCCTGAGGGTTGCTGCCTGTATCTCTTACTGATGATGTTTAAAGGATAAAGTGTCTCTTCAGAACTTTTTTGTAAACATAACCCCCTGCAGCAGATTGGTGCTCTGAGAAGAGCATGCAGTGACTGGTCTCAGAATGGACTGGAGTTCTGGTATGTGTGCTTTTTGCTCTACAACTTAGGGTTCTAATGCCTGATGTGGAGATGATGAATTTTTTAAAAACTATCTTGTATTTACTTCTTTTGTATTATGAAGGCCCTTATCAATATTGTGTTTCTGATGGGATCAGAAAATTCACATTAGAAAAGTATCTAACTTGGTTCAATGTGTGCTCTCTTGGAAAGGGGAGGGGTGCAGGGGTAGAGCTTAAGAAGTCACCTCTGTAAGAGTTGTATATCAAAATAACCTTTCCCTATAAGGTGCATATAGGAATGAATAGTGAGAAATGTACCCTCTATCGTTTGTTTTTAGTGCCCCTATCATGTCTGGTGTGCCTTAAATCTTACCTTTAAATGAAGACTCTATGGATTGTTTACAGAAGAATTTTTACACTAGGACCAGATCACCCATACAGTTGGTCTTCTGCAGTAATGATGTTAAAATTGCTTTCCTTTTAAATCTTTATATGGTCACATAAAGATGAATTCTTTCAGAAAAGCTAATGCTTTGGTACATGACTTAGTCTAACCTACTGCATGATGCTGCTTCAAAAAATAGCCTGTTCTCCCAATTCCATAAAATGAATCTAGCCAATCAGAAAAAAAAAAAAAGATTGCCATGCTATTTATAGATGATTGCTTACGCTTGAAATGGGAAAGGAAAGACAGAAAATCTCCAAGTGCAGTGATGCAGTGAATCCTCTGTGTTTGAGTCTCTTTTACACTTGTTTTCTGGAGCTAATGAACTTTCATTGTCCTGTGGCCTCCATGTTTATAAATGAGTTTCTTGAAAGTTTTGTACCTCAGATATTTTTTTGCATATTATTGAAGATTGAAGTTGACAAATTATGTTGAATTTAACATTTTTCCCTTGGAGAAATTGCCTCTGGTATCTTTCTGATGTAATCCTAGTGTGTTTTTGAACAGTTTTCCTTAAGAGGACAACTTCTCAGTGATCGGTGATAGTTGGTAAGAAATTTGCCACTGTTAATCACATAGATGTATGTCCTCCTGATTCCTCTGATTGTGATTTCTTAATTTGCAGTGATGTCTTAGAAATGGAAAAAGGGCACCTGTGAGTTTCAGTGTGCTCTAGTCTGGTGTGTGTCCTGAGAGGCAGCAGGAAGGTTTCTGGGATCACATTGATGATTTCGTTTAAGCAGAGTTTTCTGCCTGTTTTATGGTGCTGCTCTAAGATACTCACACTCTAAATCTATGTGAATCCCTATAGTTATCAAGTTTTCATTGTGGAGGGTTTTTCCTACCAGGTAGTAATGGGCAGTGGATCAAAATCCTATCCTAAATAATTGAATTGTCAATGTAATAGTAGTCTGTGGCAATATCACTTCTTCCCCTTTGTCTCTCTTCTCAGAAGTCTGTCTGGGTCTTCATCTGCTCCAGCATATATTTTGGACTCCTTTACAGGTGACCATTCCTCCTTCCTCAGTAGGTGTCTTCAGTGTTCTCTAAGCATTTCAAACTGAATTTGACAAGTGGCTAAATACTTGGTCAGAGACTTGTACTTAATATAGTTAGTTATAGAAATGGCAACTATTTTAAAAATTGCTCTGTTGACTGCTCTTTAAGACCACACTTGTATGCCAGGAGGCAGCAGCCTACACCATTGGACTCTTTACAGGCAACCAGCTAACAGATTGCAGTGGATGAAGTTGTCCCGCAGTAGTCTTGCCCAACCTGGACTGGGCTGTGGGGAGCACTCCCCTCCAGGTGATTCACACTTCCACAGTCCAGCCCAGGTCCAGTTTGGAAGCATTCAACCTATTTCTTGCCACAGTACCACCTTTTTTCTGGGCAAATAGCCAAGAACTGACTCCATTAGCAGTGAGCACTTCAGATAATTTATAGAGTTGCTAAAGAGTGGAGAAGGTTGACCATCACTAAATTAAACCTCCAATGAGAAAGCAATCTATAACGGGTGCACATGCCCACACACTCCTGTGCTCTGGGAGCTCTCCTACTGATGGATCCGTAGGCATCTGGGCTGCTCTTTGAATGACACACTTGTGGCTTTATTAGATTCACCATTGTTGTTGTTTTTTAATTGTTGTCTGTTTCTTTTCATTAAAGAAAGGTTTAATTGGCTAGATCAAACAGCATCATTGTGATACAATGACAGAAACTTTGGGAAATTACCGTTATTAAATGAGCTTGCATTGTGAAGCAAGAGCCTACGAAAGGCACCTGTTCTCCATGAAAGTTCTGGCTCTAGAGACAGCACTCTGGAATTTGACAGCAGCCAGTGGTTGCTCCAGTCAGTGATGCCTAGTTGTGTAGAGGAGAGGCACACTGCGTGCTCTTCTAGATGTGAGGGTATGCAACTTTGGATTTTAAAATTATGTACACATACACTTTATATATATGTATGTATGTATGTATGAAAACATGAATTAGTTTGTCAAAATGTGTGTGTTTAGTATTTTAGCTTAGTGCAACTATTTCCACATTATTTATTAAATTGATCTAAGACACTTTCTTGTTGACACCTTGAATATTAATGTTCAAGGGTGCAATGTGTATTCCTTTTAGATTGTTAAAGCTTAATTACTATGATTTGTAGTAAATTAACTTTTAAAATATATTTGAGCCCTTCTGTAGTGTAATGGGGCTCTTACAGGGTGGGAAGGATTTAAATTTTCCAGTTGCTAATTAAACAAAATGGCCTCATTATGTATTTTGAATTATAGGAGTTTGCCTCTGGGTCCCAGGAACACCTGGGAATATGTGTTTTAAGCAGCTTATGCTGTTTTTTTCATTGAAATCTAAATTGGGAAGCACAGCATTTCAAATCCATATAGACTCCTATAACTCATTTCAATTTTAGTTGACTTCATTTCAATTTCATGTTATCAATGTGGTGGGAGAGGCAGACTTCTTTCCAGTAATAATATTGCACATCTAAGGATGACAGAAGAGTTAAGTATTGAATGACTTCGGAATATTAGTGACAGGAGGCTAAATTGGTTATGTTTGTGAGCTTATCTTTCACTTATTCACTAATAGAGAAATTCAGCATAGACCTCTAGATCCCTCCTAGCCCCATGTTGGCAAGTGAGAGGAATTAAATTACTAACCGTTGGTCAAGTAGATGCAGATTCTACTCAGACGGGCCCTATGGTTAATGGGAAAAAAAAGTAAATAAATAAACTGCCTCCAGAAAAGGGGATGGGTGAAGTATCTAGCTCTCTTCTTTGCGATGGAATTAGGTCACAGAATGCATTAAGCCTAAACCGAGTCTTAAAGATATCTAAACAGTCCAACAGCCTTAAATAACCGTCATGTGATGATACTGACTTTTGGGAATGTCAGCATTGATCTCTCCTTGTCACCATTTAAGCACTCACCTAAGGATAAATTGCCATTCTGAAAAAGAATAAAGCTCTGTAAACGATTGTGGAAAAGTTCCCACCCAGAAATTCTAGTAATACTGTTTTACCTCTTCCTGCTTCCACATGGGATTTCTTTTCAGCTTTTAACCATTGGAATTTTCTGCCTGCTGTGTTCTTCTCCGGAAAGTATCTATTTGGAAATGCTGCCTTCCAAACCAATGCCATGATTATCCATACTGTTGAGTTGTTGTTGCTGTTCAAGAAGTGTCCCCATATAACAACTTTATGCACACACCTGGCAAATCATTGACATGAGCATTCAGCAGTACTGGGCTAGGGTGGGGAGGGGGGAGGGGGGGGTGGGGTGGGACAGGGCTCACCAACAGAACTGGCCCAAATGGCTGTGCCTAAAACGGCACCACCTTAAGGCCCAGATATGGGGTTGGTAAGCACAGTTCTGAAAATTTCTATCTAACCTCCGTTTTGAATGGTTTTGGGAAATTTTGTATATGGAGGATGGAAATGCTTATATATTTATTGAAAATTCTTTTATCTTATTTGAAATTAAAATTATTTGGTGAACGATGGTTTGATATTTGGGGAGGGTTTTGGAGGGGTGCTAATGCCACTGATCAAAGGCCTGTTGATTCTGCAGAAAGGTACTGTTAGTGTCTGATAGGATGCCTTTGTTTTGTACATGATCCAAATCTTCATTTTACATTTCTTTTATTCAAAATATTTAGGCATCTGACATTTTCAACCAAAATTTCAATTATATACTGTGATTTTTATTTGTTGCAATACATTAAAATTTCAGAGGTACTTTGGGGCTCAAAAGCTAGGATTTCTAAGTCAGTATGTGCATTTCACATAATAAAGCTGTTAATGGTGAGCAAAGTATTATATACTAACTAGATTTTTCCACATCTGTATAGTATATTATATGTATTTTGTGGTATTGAGATTATAGAAAGTTTAGAGTGTCAAACATGCGTTTAATGTGTATTTTTAAACAAATTTATGGCAATTAAAATATTTGGAGACAAGGGTATCACATTTCAATTTGTAAAGATCTTTTTAACTCTACTGTGTCATTAAGATGCTTTGTATAATGCCAAACCATAGCTGGAGAAACTAAGTTTAATAAATATCAAATAGATTTTCTGTATTAAAGTTTATAAACACTGTGCTCTTTACACTTCTTCAACTCTTACTTTCCCCTGTTCATGCATTGTTTTGTATCTTCGGGTTCCACTGCTATTCTTCTCTAAAAGTCCAGGTCTCATCATCTAATTATAGAAGTCGTAAACTTGCTGACCAAAGGGCTTTTGTATAGATCAGAATCTGCCACGCTCCAAATGAAATCTTTTATTTGCTGCTCTTGGCGGCGTGTGCATTTGTTTTATTGAACTAGGTTTTTCTTGCAGTTTTGCCTGATGTTCAGTGACTGACAGACTGGGCATATCATCAGGCAAGTGCCAGCGTGACCTTTGACACCTCACTGCAGTTTTTACTTGGAGTGAAGAGCAAGGGTCTGGCGTCCGCTTACCAGCTTGCCAAGGCCGATCACATAGCTATTGCTAAACTTCTGCCTCTGACCAGACATTGTGCTATTTCTTGGGGAAGAACAAATGTTCTCACTACACTTTCCAGAATTATTTAGGCAATGCTGTTTTTTTCTCCTATAATAGACAAAGTGATCCCTTCAAAACTTGAATACCACACTACCAGCAATTCAATTTGAGACCTTTAATAGTACACATAGAAAAATAAACTCTAAATGGACAAGTTGTGCTTCTCTACATATCAACATTCTAAGAAGAAACAGAGACCAGTTTCAAGCATGCATTTGTCTTTAAATATTAAAAACACATGACTGCTGCACATGTCTCCAGCCAAAATGCAATTAATCAATATTCCATAGAACGGAGCATTGTTGGTGAGTGCTGTCCACGTCCCCCTGGTATGTATATCATTCCTGTGCCACACTTAGGGAACAGCGTCTTTTTCTAGGGAAAAAGAAGAGGTTTTTAAGACTGAGGTGCCTAGAGCTCCCTCCACTGCATTTCCCTACTCTTCTCTAATACTGGACAAGACCTAAACAAAAAGCACCAGTGTGTACCTGTGTGGAGCTTCTTGGCTCTCAATGCCTGCAGGCTTCTGCATGGAGCTCCCCATGTCAGCCCAGGCAAGCCACCACCCCAGGTTTACTCTTAGGTCTGTGTGCACTGACTGTGCCTCTCTAGTTCCCAGGCCTCTGTGGCAGTCCTGTCCCCACGTCTGTGGTGTACCTGCACAGCCTCGTGATGCACTCAGAGTCATCCCGGCAAGAGACTCCAATAGGCCTGAGGGAAACCCCTCTCCAAAATGGAGTCATTCTCCGCAACCTTCTTTTCGCTGTACTCACTTCTGATATTGGGGAGCCATCTGCCTATAGGGAAAAGACAAGTACATTTCAGGCATGGAAGAGCGCACACCCTACTGCATGCCAGTGCAAGAATGATCTGTCCCAGGATGTTGTAGGCCTAGAGCAGAGGAACCATATCTCAGGACTGAGTCTGGCTTTCGAGTTCTACTTACCCTTCTACCACCACTGCCTCCTGATCGGTGCGTGCAGGTTTTTTCCTTACCTGGCCCAGCAGCAGCAGGCAGATCATGAGCACTGCCAAGAGTTTGAGGTACCACATCTTGACCCAGGGGATGTTGGTGCTTGCAAGCCAGGGGGCTGTTCCCCGTTTCCTTTTATAGACTGACATCCACCTCTTTTATGGTTGCCAGGTGAGATGGGTTCAAAGTTTATATTTGCAATCAGGGTCAATTTAATAAGTTAATGTCTACCAGAGGAATGTGCTCAAGCCCTGCCTTTCAGTCATTGCATGTACTGATCCCGCACCTGGACTTTGAGTGATTTATGTTGTTGGCTTGGACCCTTACCCATTCTATCAGGTCACCTCTACCCCCTCCTTTCCTTTGAGAGCCACGTGAAGCCATTCAGGGAGGCCTGGCCTGGTCCCTAGCCATATTTTGATTCCAGTATAGCTCAGAGAGATGACCCTAATCAAAACAGAACTCTCAATAATGAAGCCTTCAGAAATAGTGTTGACCACTTTTTAGTTCTGTCTAGGGGGGAAGCACTAATCTGTTGTGTTGAGGCAACTGGATAAGGCCCTTCTCTCTCTTCCATGGGAGACTGCTTCAGTAGGCACGGTCTACTGTGCTCAGATCTCTTATGTACATAGATGGACTGTCATTTGCTCTAGTTATCTGCTCCAGATCATGTAGAAGATTTGCAAACCCAATTGTGGAAAGTTCAAAATCTAGCCTGTCCTCTCTCCGGAAGGGCAGTCAGGACCGATGTGGGGCTTACCTGAATTATTCGAATGAGTGAGGGTTTTCTATTTATTTTAAAACTGTGAATGAAGAGGGAGCAGGCCTTCCTATATCATCGGGAGAGCTTGTGTGGTAGTGACAATCAGCCTGCAAACCTTGAATTAGGGAATTTCTTCCCAGAAGTTGACTGGGGCCTTCTATATAGCATATCCTTCCCATAGCTTCATGAAAGCAGGCGTAGGGCTGAGATACATTCCACACCCAAAACATTCACCAGTGCAAGTAGGAACTGCTGTAGGTTCCTAGAACACAGGAATGTACCTAAGTCATGAGTAATCAGGCATACTCATTAAATGCTGAGAATTTTGGGAAATGCCCATGGGGAAATGTGTGAATTCTAAGTAAGCAGGTTGATAAGACTTTACACCTTCTTATGACCTGGAAGAGTAAGTCAAGAAGGCAAACAAGAATCTTCGCTTTGTGTCTCTTGTTAAGTTGGCTGATATCTCTTCCCTTCTCTTCTTCAGAGGTTGAATATTTGTTACAAGCCTACCTGTTCCCCAAAGTAAAATAGTGGGGAAGCAGCATGTCTGAAGGGGCAACAGGATGTGGCCAGTCCTCTTGCAGAGGAGCAGAGGGTGGCATGTGGGCCGCAGAGCTGGGATGGAACAGGGTATGACTCCAAAGGTCTTTCTGTCCTGGTTCCTGTCCTCTCAGGACAATGCAGCCAGGTCTGAAAGGAAACGCGTTTTTGCACTACAGACACACTGAAATGCAGACTATGTCGATCTACCATGAACTGAAAAGACTTTAAATTGCAGGCACTGGCCTTCACAGTTATGGAAGGGGTGGCTGTGGACATCTGCTGTCACTTCAGCTTTGTGTCTGGCTGTTGCATTGCTTTTATGTTTTGACTTTTGCCAAGTATGAGAGTCTTCCCATTACCCCCGAGTTTGGACACTGAGTGACCACCCCTACCAACCCCCAGGAGGGGCCTAACCAGGAACTTCTGTGGAGTGGAGAAGAGACCATGTGGTGACCTAGTGGATATTGAGTAAGAACACAAATCCGATTAGTAAGCAAAAGACAGCAATGTGATGTCCTAGAGCCAGTTGGGCCTGTGGACTCTGCCAGTCTTCCTTTAGCCTGGGGTGTGTGATGTGCCAGATGGGATTTGGAAATTGTTCATTCGAAAAATGGGTACTTCTACTCCTCCTCTGCCTTCCTGTACTTGTACTCCAAGCCAAATCAGACTAGCCATCTGTGTTCATTTCTAAAGCCAATACCAAAGCCAAGGAAAGAGCCCGAGATTCTGGATCCCGTGTCTTAGGG
The DNA here is from genome assembly GCF_000260355.1 of Condylura cristata. Lineage (NCBI taxonomy): Eukaryota > Metazoa > Chordata > Mammalia > Eulipotyphla > Talpidae > Condylura > Condylura cristata. Next base: position 24,148,646 of record NW_004567122.1, on the reverse strand, counting down.
GAGAAAGGGGCCATCGGTCATGCGTATGACAACACTGCAGCTGCCTTTGTGGCTACAGCCTCCATCTTGTATACCACCACGGAAGGCCCCGCCAAGTCGCTGCCTGTGGAAGGAACCACTTCTAAGGCCAGTAGAGCAAGTATGTCTATACTAATGGTAGTTCACATTCTTATATAATTTGCATAGGTACACTAAATATGAAGCAAAAATCAAACATTAAAAGCAATGCAGCATCCACATATGAAACTGAAGTGACAGCAGTTGTCCACAGACATCCCTTATGTAACTGTGAAGGCCTACATCTGAAATTAAAAATTAAAAATAAAAGTTTTTTTCAATTCATGGGTTCTCTGCAAATTTCTTTGTTTTGCTGAGTAATTATCAAAACCTTAGAAGCAACCTTTTAAAATTTTAGCCATGATAGGCCCTCCCTGGTGGCGCAGCGGGCTAAAGCATTCCACCGAGAAGCTAAAGCCACTTTCGCATGAGTTCGATCCCCACCCGCCCTGCAAGTGATTCACATGGTCACATGGTCACATGGCGTTGCAGACCTCACCTGACCCGCCTGCTGCTCCTCTCAGCAGTGCACTTCATCAGTTGGCCTGTTTTGCTTCCCACTGTCTCTGGTGAATCCTCTCACCACCCCTGCACCTCTGGCCTGTATGCATAAATAAATAAATCTTTAAAAAAAAATTTAGCATGAGAAAGACTGCTTGCCTGGAGCATAGGTAACTGACCACAGGCCAGCCCTTCCCTTCTTGGGACTTTACTCTCATTCTGTCAATGATATGTGAATAGATCCCCAAGACCTCTCAGGTACTGACATTGGGGTTCAAATTATTTGTTTACAAAAAGAAAATGAGACTGAAGAAATGTGATCGCTTATATATACTGATAGTGTAATAAAGCCACCAGGGATTTTGCGGCTTCTCGGTGTCTAGGAAGAAAGGGGGGTGGGGGCGGGGGTAGCTACAAGGGCAGCCATCTGAAACACATTCCAGGTCAGAGAAATCATTGCTACTCTACTAACTGGGAGCTCTTTCACTAACTTCTCCTGGGCTGGTAATGCCTAACAAAGAAGAAATTCTAAAGTGAAAAAGACTTTTCCAGGTAAAAGTTTTCAGCAAAGGGTCAAAGTGTTTCTACTTTTTTCCTAGTTGGAACTGGCACAGACCTCTGGACCTGCACTAGGCAGGCCTACATCTTGGGGTGATGCTGGCAGACTGGAGTTGCCATCGCCACACCATGCAGCCCAGAGAGAAAAGCTACTGTAGGGGCAGGAACCAGGCTGGAGACAAGGAAGTGGAATTGAGAGAGTCA